>NW_026571447.1:33119585-33274585 GCF_026225935.1 Boleophthalmus pectinirostris | reverse complement strand
GGCAAACTTTTTGACGCATGGGCCACAAAGGGTTTTAAAATTTGACGGAAGGGTCGAACTAGGAGCAGATGGATGGACTCTTTGGTAATCCACGTTATTAAATTATTATTAAAAGATTAAAAAGATTAAAGGGCCGTAGTTTGCCCACCCCTGTTTTAAATCCTTAATATTTAATAAAGCAGTGTTTCCTTCTTCCGTCCATCTGCATGTAGGTCTGCAATATTCAATTCTGACACATGCTGAAATGTTAAGACATGTTTTGTATAATTTAAAATCTTTATGTAATGATTTTATTGACTATTTTGTTCCAGTATTGCTGGTTCAATTGAATGTTGAAAAGAAAACGAAACGGGCTACATTTTCATGTCCAAATAGGCGACTTATGGATCCTTTTATTGCTGCTTCAGTGACTGTTTTTCATTGTTTAAAACTTGAGTACCGTATTTTTTGCACTATTAGGCGCTCTGGATTATAAAGCGCACTGTCATTAAATGGTCTATCTTTGAACTTTTTTTACAAATAAACCGCACCGGACTTTAAACAAAACACAACAGTTGGATGGGTCAGTGGGACTACGTTTGGCATGTTCACGGTGACTCTGGGCTTTGGTCAGTTGTGGCATGTAGGGAGGGTGTTGTCTGGGACCACTGGATTGTCGGCGTGTTCGCAGTGACTCAGTTGTTCAGTCGTGTCTAGAAGTGGCACATTGCACTCGCTTTTTCGGTTCGTCCCTCCGTTCCGTTCCTCGTCCGCGTGGAGCGATGAGTGTGTCTGCGAGTGTTTTTCGTTGCGCGGTCCCTGTCTGCTCCGTGCGTGTTTGCGTGCGCTGCTGCTGGTGCGGCTTTGTAGTTTACTGAAGTCGTGCTGGGACACCCGAGTGGATTCGTGTATAAGGCGCGCTGGATTGCGGTCATTTTTTGATGGGGTTGGAGGCTTAAGAGTGCGTCTAATAGCCCGGAAAATACGGTAATACTAATTCAGAGAGACGCGATCACTCAGTCAACAATAAAATATGTTCAATAATGGTCAAATCCAGCTTTATTTTGTGATTTAATTATGAATAATGTCTATTAACTTGGGTTGCGAAGGTTTGTGACTTTTAAAATATGGGAAACAGTGTAATAAAGTATAATCTGGGGTGTTTATAGCGTTGTTTACCATGTGAGGGCTGTAGCAGGGGGTCTTGTGCGAGCTGGGGGCGGTGGGCGGCTGGCTGGGCAGAGGGGGCGTGGCGCTGCTCGGGTTGATGCGTTTCTCTTTCTGCCTCCTGTTACAGAACCAGACCCGGATCACCTCCTTCTCCATGTTGAGCTGTTCTGCGATCAGTAGGATTTCCTCTGACGTGGGCTTCTGGTTCTGCTGGTACAAGGCAAGAACAAAGGGCGACTTCACAACCTGGACTTTACCATTTCAATCAGAAAAATACTAGATTACACAATGCACCTTTATAATATTCAAGGTTTAAACTTGCATTGTGTAACTTCTCTGGTGGAAAGTGTGTCATCAGATTTTCTTTTTTCTTTTTCTTTTTTCCGTGGAGATGTTATTGCTTTAATTAAAATGTTCCACAGTGGCATTGGACGTATTTACCTCTCATTTATTCAATAACAAGCATTTTAGTTGCTTAAAAAAACATGATCTGACGTGTAATTTGGCTTGGCGGTGTCACGGTTTTTTTGTCTTCATGCGGTTAAGTTTCATGCAATTCTGGACAAAGCAACATCATCTCCATGGAGACGAGGAGGTAAAGGATCCAGCACTAGAAATGTTACACGGTGCACCTTTATTAATGATAATGGATTAGTTCATTTAAAGGTGCACTGCGGAACTTATGGTACTGGTTTCAGGTAAATGATTCCTTCCTGATTTGAAGGATTTTGGCAGCCCCATTCAAAAATAATAACAGTAATAATAAAAAAAAAAAAAACAATTAAACTAATATGCAAATTAAAGTGTTACGTATTCTAAAGTGTTTTGACAGGCCCAGTTACTTGTCTTCATGGAGATGTTATTGCTTTACCTCCAGTACTGCCAAGAAAAGTTACACAGTGCTCCTTTATTAATGATAATGGATTTGTTCATCTAAAGGTGCACTGCCAAACTATGGTTTCAGGCAAATGATTCTTTCCAGATTTGAAGGATTTTGGAAGCCCCATTAAAAAAAAAAAGATATTAAATGTTATTATATTATATATTTGTTTACTCCTTTTGAGGACCTCAGTTACGTACAGAAATCACTGTTCATTTACTGCAATGTATGGAAAATTATGCTAAATAAATAAATAACTACATAAATAACTACATAAATAAATAAATACATAAATACATAAAAAATATAAATACATAAATAAAACCCATGATTACTATATGAAGAAAAAAAAAAAAAAAAAAACTAAAAAAATATATATATTATATATTTTTTCACTTCTACATACTCCTTTTGAGGGCCTCAGCTATGTACTAAAATCACAAAGCTTTTACTGCAATGTACGGAAAATGTGGTTCAATTAAATAAATAAATTAATTAATTAATTAATTTAAAAAAAAAACATGATTACTAGAGGCACAAAAAAAAAAAAAAAAAGATATTAAATGATATTATATTATATATTTTTTTCACTTCTACATACTCCTTTTGAGGGCCTCAACTATGTACTCAAATCACAAAGCATTTACTTACAAAAAAAAAAAAAAAAATCAAAAATTTCGTCTTTAATAGATAATGAGTCTTGATATTTTTGAATGTTTTTCCCCTTTCAACCAAAAATCACCAATACTTTTTAATGAACATGGTCTGACTTGTGGCGCACAGTGTCACTAGTACTTTTTGCAACCTGCCCCAGGACGACTGTGGCTACAAATGTTACACTAGTTATAGAATTGAAAGAATAATCCAATATTTCATTATCACATTAATTATAAGAACCCCCTCTGCAAAAAAGCACCTGTCTACTGTGTAGAATAGGCTTAAACCTTATAGTGACAGAGTTGTGTATTGTGCATTGTCTCACGGTCATGAAGGAGCGCTCCAGGGCCACGCGCACGTTGGTCTCGATGCTGGTTCTTTTCTTCCGGCGCCGCCCCGGGACCCCCTCGAAGCCCAGGGAGGGGGACGACAGAGAGCTGGGGCTGGGGAGGGTGCTGTCGATGGACATGGTCTCTGCACGACACAAAGAGAAAGTATTCAAGAACGACGACTGGATACTGAGATCAATATTTCCATTTTTGATTACAGGTTAGTCCAATGAATTTACAGCTAAAATATTTCAAGGAATAAAACAAAGCTAAATGAAAAATACACTGAGAAGATAAGTATTAAAAAAAGAATCCTAAGATCATTTTTAGTCAGAGTGTAGATAGATTTTAAGCTCTATAAAAAATATCTCTGTAGCTGCTTTTTGTCCTGTTTTGGTCCTATTCTAGTCCAAGTTTAGTCCAGGTTTAGTTCTTGGTTTAGTCCCAAGTTTAGGAAGGTATGTTTGCAAGTGTAATCAGTCAAAAAAATATCAAAAACTTACGATATTATTATTATTATATTATTATATTATTATTATTAATTATTAATTAATAATAATAATAATAATAATAATAATAATAATAATAATATTTTATTTATTTATCTATTTTTTTAATTAATTTTTTACTTTTTTTTTTTTTTTTTTTAACTAGCATAGTTCCACTGAGATTAAGAATTTCTTTTTTCAGAATGGCCCTTGACTAACCGCTTTGGTACTGTGCTGCCCAATTGCATCAGCTAATATTATGAAAGCAGTAATTTCCCAATACACTGTTTACACTGTACAAATAAAAAGCAGCATATCTTCATCATTAGTCACATCTCACCTGCATCATTAAGCCACTTCTCGAGAAGAGGCTTGAGTTTGCACATGTTTTTAAAGCTCAGGTTCAGGGCCTCGAAGCGGGAGATGGTGGTCTGACTGAAGTCGTTGCCGTACAGTTTCCCCATGGCCAAACCCACATCGCCCTGCGCACACACAGCGTTACAATCATATTTAAAAAAGCACTAGACAGTCTTTTAGGTCTAAACCTGCATAATAATAATGAAAAGGTCAATTGACTTCCTTCTAAAAACCACAGAAGTGATACAGTCAGCCTTTTCATAGTGGCATTTAAACAGCCCGTACAGTATTACACTTTTTTCACATCTGTGTTATAATCCTGTTTCCTCATCACAAACATACCTGGAGTTTTGTTTCGTTCACACGTTTAACACACAAACCCTGCAAATTTAAGCTCTGTTCCACTGTGTTTTTAAACTTCACACACCTTCACTAGAATCATTTGGATAATTTCAGCGCTCAAACTGCACATTTCTAGTAGCTATGAACTTGAAAAACTACCGCTTTGGTGGAGCAGAGCATTTTGAGCTTTGGAGATGGAAACAGAATAATTATAATGGTTACTCAAACATGTGTGAGTGAAACAAAATAACTTCCGGTATGTTTGAGGTAGCAACATTATAACATGGCTTAAAGTTCACAAGAGCATTTTCTGAACACTGAAGAATGCATGACTGTACTGAATTACTCAAACATGCATCAATGGATCGAAATATAACTCGAGAGGGAGAAGATAAAAAGCTCATGAGCTGATCTTGCATAATATACGACAATATTCAAAATCGATCAATACAAACCAAAGGAAATGAGAGACGAGTGTGCGGAGTGCTTACCTGTGTGAAGCCCAGTTTAATGCGTCTTTGTTTGAAAGTGCGAGCGAACTGTTCCAGCTCCTCCAGGTCGCTGGGCTCCTCGGGGTGAGAGGACACAGAGGTCACGGAGGTCACGGAAGTCATGCCCCCCACACTCACCTCTGCGCTCTTATCTCGCTGCTGCACAGATACAAAGGGAAGGGAAATGTTTGAGGTGTTGATACAAATTTTCTTGGCTCCAGATCACAGTTTCATCACATGTACTGTGTGTATTTTTTATTGCTTTGAAGAGGTAAATAAAGCCGGCTCCTTCAGAAAGTTCACACAAGGAGTGGCTACGGGAAAGTGTTTGAGCACAGAACTGCATTAAACAGATTCTAAAATTATCCTCACAGAGATCAGATCACAATTAGATTTATTTCATCATATTGCTCATTCGTACTTAGCAGAATCATCAATCAATGCCTCGTACCTGTGCTTGCAGGCCCATCCTGCTGGGAGCAGACAGCAGACTCCCCTGGTTTTGCTGAGGTAGCGGAATAAGATTTGGTGTCGACAGGAGTCCTGGTAAAAAGCCAAAACAAATCATTACAAAACTGAACAGTGACCAGTTTTGTTTTCACTCAGTGTTGGTGTGAGCACTTACCTTGCTGTCCCTGCTGGGCCTGTGGAAGGAGGAACTGGGCTGGAGGGGGGAGCGGGTGCCCGGGCAGAAGCACCAACTGTTGGAGCTGCAGCAGCTGCTGGATGTCCTGCTCAAGCAGAGGAACACAGTGAGGAGAGTATTACAGACGGTGTCACACAGAGGGGGACGTGGCGGGAGATGAGATGAGGGAGACTGCTACATGCTAAGAGCAGGAGGAGAGTCCATGCAGGAGAGACAGTGGCTGGAGTCATGCAGAAGAGAGAGGCGGCTGCAGCCTGTACCTGTGCTGTGAGCTGGATGGGCTGGGACAGAGCGAGCTGAGGGGCCACAGACACACTTTGGGGGGTCTGCTCCTGTGGCCCGGCCCCCTGGCCCTGCCCTTGTCCCGCCTGCTGCTGCTGCTGAGCTTGCTGATTGGCTGCGGCCGCGGCCTGAGCCTGCTGATTGGCCTGAGCGGCGGTGTGTGCGGCGTGGGCTGCGTGCGCCGCACTCGACTGTTGGACGGCCGCAGCCAGGAGCTGAGCCTGGGCCTGCTGCAGCAACAGCTGCTGCTGAGCGGGGAGTAAAGCTGTGAGCTGAGCGGAGGAGAATAGGAGAGGAGCCAGGGGTTAGGGAAGAGAAAACCACCATAGATATAAGCCAAAGAGAGAGAGAGAGAGTAGAGACACAGGAGAAGAGCGAAGAGTTAGAAAGGGAAAGAGAGAAGAGGACCACCAGATATAAGGCAAAGACAGAGAAAGAGCAGAGGAGAGCAGGAAGAGTTATGCTGTGTTCAGACCGCTGGGTCAAAATCAAAACGCCTCTAGTTGGACATTTAAGGGCAGGTGCTTGACCTTGGTCGATGGGCAGAAGAATTCATCAAAAGTTAAAAAAAAATTAACTCAGGAAACATTCAACCAGCCTTGATGTGTGTCCCCCACAGACTTTGCATGTAAACCCCACCCTCCTGATGCCACGATCTGAACGCTTCATTAGATACAGCCCAGAGAGAAAGAGAGAAGAGAGAGCAGAAGAGAAGAAGAAGAAGAGAAACAAAGAGAAGAGGAGCACCAGATACAAAGAGAGAGAGAGTGTGTAGACACAGAGACCTGACCCAGAGTTCACCAGGCCATGAGACAAAAGACCCCACAAACGCAAAGTGCAAAAGAGTCCCACCCTGTATACACAACAAACACACACACACACACACACACACACACACACACACACACTCACCCCTGCGAGCTGGGAGCCCGTGAGCATGAGCTGGGTGTGCTGCTGCAGGGCGGTCTGGGAGGGGGTCGGGCCGTGGGAGGGGGGGAGGGCGGGGGACATGTCTCCACACTCCTCCATCTTAGTCTGAAAACACAAATCGAGAATTAAATCAACAACACTGAAATACATTAAAGCCATATTACATAACAAAACGAGTGACGTGACGTAATGAAACCGTTTTGTGATAATTTTGCCAGATTATGCCATAAAAACACATGTATTATTGTAAAAAAAAAGCACTATAAAACGCATGTTTCCGTTTTTTTTGTCAATGGAAATTCCATAAAATAAACTGCTTGTACTTTTTTAAATTTAACTATTTTTTTGGTTGTTTTTTGACCTTTTGATATGAAAACAATACGCTTTCCTCCTCAGTTTCCACTCTATCAACACACCATCATTATGCTAACGTTATTCACCTTAGACCACAACCCACACACAGACAACGCAGACGTCTCTATTATATTACCTGCTCTTTTAAGGTCATGATTCTTTGCGGTAACTGCTCTAGCCTAGTCTAAAGAGCCTCTTAAACTGATCTCCTGACAGATCTCTGGCTCTCCGTGTCAGTTGAGTGGCAGTCGCGGAGCCAGTGCCAAGATCAGCTTGTTTGGACTGGAGTCGGGGCCCTCGCCCGGCTCCGATTTGCATATCTCCATCGGTATGCAAATCGAAGCAGTCCCCCGAGCCCTCGCGCTTGATTCTGAATGGGAGACGAGCACCCACGGGACCCTCCCCGTCTCAGTCTGTTTACGTTAATGATTGGGAGGAGAAGCCGCACATTATGAAGCCCTCCAACGGATCTGACAAAGAGTTAAGCGGGGCCATTGAGCGCGCACAAAGCAAGGCTGGTATTAAAAGTTATAGAGTGATCAGGAGACAAAAGGAGCGGAAAACAAAAGGGGAGACGTATGCGCTCAGACACGCACTCACCTTAGAGCTGCTCAGGGGCGGGGATAGGGGGAACGGGTTCACTTTCATCGACTGAGCCTGGACAAGAAAAGAAAATAAGAAATACAAATTCAAAGTTTCTACACAGTTCCCAGTGTAATATTATCATGTTAAAGTTTCATTATGTAACGTCTGGGCTCCGTCACAGTAAATTTGCATGTCTTGTATTCATTTACAGGTGTTTTTATTAAGTGGCGCTTGTTTGTTGCCATAGATACGGATATGTTTCTTTTACCTAGTTTCATTTCAACACTTTATCTTATTTTTATTCATTATTCAGGATTTTTTTAAAAATTTTTTATGTTTATTAGGCTGGAAAAAAAAAACAATATCTCGGTAAGTTAAAATGACTTAAATTAATAATATTTTAATTTATTTGAGTCCATTCAACTTGACAAGTAAAATTATCTACTAATGGAATAAGTGTGTTTTTTTTTTTTTTATTATTTTTTTATTATTTTAAGTTTTTTCTATTTTATTTTATTTATATATTTTTAATTTTATTATTATTATTATTTATTTATTTTTTTAAGTGTAGCAAGATGTATTTTCATATTTTACATACAAAAGTCTTATTCCACTGGCAGATAATTTTACTTGGCAAGTGCATTTTTTTTTTCTTAATTTTCTTAATTCACGTCATCTTAACTTGACTAGATTTAGTTTTTTGCAGTGTGGAATAAAAATAAATCATAATTAAAGCTGCATTGTGTAACTTTTCAAATGGAGTGTCCGTCAACTGCTTTTCTCCATGGAGTTGTTATTACTTTGTCTGGAATGTTTCAGAGTATGGCATTAACCTTTCTAATCTTCATGGAAACCAAACCAGACCAAGTTACAAGTCAGATCTGTGGAGAGGCGACCCCACACAGTCAGAATACCCATTTTTTTTAAAAGTATTTTCAAGCTATAAAACCACCTGTAATTGAAAATATTGTTCATAAAATATCCTTTAATATCCATAAAAACAAGCAGGTGACAAACTCTCAACCGGAAAAGTTACACAATGTAGCTTTAAGTGTCCAAGTACAAGTGTATTTGAAGACAAAAATTTTTAACATAAAAAACAACAACGTCTAGCAACTGCGATGATGTAATAAAACTGTCTGTAATGTACACTCGCGATTAAATCTTGTAAAGTTAATTTTATGCAAGAACGTGCTATCCTGTTGATTTAATTCCTGATTTACAGTTACAGCGATTTAAATTCCTCCATAACTTTTACAGTCGCTCGAGGGAATCCGTTTTGGCGAAACATGTCCATGTGTGACACGTATGACAGAATGACATACGGCTTTTTTTGCACCAACAGGGCAAGTCTGAACAAGATCTGAACCCGGACTAGGCACGGATCGATCCAAGTCTAATCAAGGTTTAAAGATGTACCTAATATTTTGTCATGGTTTGATAGTAACAGAACTAAAACTGGACTAAACTACGAGGTCTAAAATTGGACTAAACCACATCAGAAATCTGAGTTGAAAACCTTGACATAACTTGACACGTGAAGATGAATGCTAAAGTGTGAATAAAGCCAACGCAATTCTAATGTATGCAAATGATGCCGAGAAACCCGCGTTAAACTCACACTATAACATGGCTGTACCTGG
This sequence comes from Boleophthalmus pectinirostris, assembly GCF_026225935.1. Classification (NCBI taxonomy): domain Eukaryota; kingdom Metazoa; phylum Chordata; class Actinopteri; order Gobiiformes; family Gobiidae; genus Boleophthalmus; species Boleophthalmus pectinirostris. Next base: position 33,265,452 of record NW_026571447.1, on the reverse strand, counting down.
TGATTCGATTCAGGTCCGTTCCGCTCTGAGTCTGCGTGGGAGGAAGAGGAAAAAGTGACAATTTGAGACAAAACAGAGCCAAATGCCATGGCTGTGACAAAAGCATGTGACAAAAACATGCTAAAGTCATGTGTTTGTGAGAGACGTGCGCCGTGGGTGGACCTGTCCTCACCTGTGCTCTCCAGCGGCGAGTCGGCCCCCATTTTCTCCACCTCCACTGGCTTTGACATCCTGATATCTGCGAGACACAACACACAGTCAGGTTAGGGCTTTTGTGCAGCTCAAAGTCAGTCAGTCACAGTAACACGTGTAATACTTTTGAAAATACACACAATAAATGATACAACTGAAACTAATTTATGCCACCGACATAACAAACCAGTGAAAGTGAGGTTTGGTTAAAGCCAAATAGAGATCTTTTTCATATCTACAGAGGTGTCTCATCTGAGAGGTTAAGCAGCCTGTTTCTCTGGAGAAAAATGTGAGAAGCTGGAGAAATAAGTCATCTGCTCTGGTCTTAAACAATGTTCAAAATGGTCTAGGAGAAAAATGAGATTTTATTGAGATTTCCACTGTGGATTTTCTTTCCTCTGGGTATATAATAATTCTAAATGAACTATAGGAGTAAAAAATGAATAAATAAAAAGTAAAATAAAATAAAAGAAATAATAATAAAATAAAATAAAATAAAATAAAATTAAATTAAATTAAAATAAAATACATTTAAAAAGAGCAGAATGAAACACTTGAAGAAACTGCATATAAAATTTTGCTTTTAAATTTTGTCACAGTGTCACAAAAATTACCTCATTTACAAGGTTAACTCCTTAACACCTGAATTTATCACAGAAGTATATTAAAAAAAAAAAAAAAAAAAAAAAAGTTTTGTGTGTGTTTTTGCCTTTAAATAGATGGTAAATTTAATTTGACTATAGCAAAAAAATAAATAAATAGAAATCTGTAGAGCTGGGTATTATTAAGAAGTTGCCGATACGATACATATCTCGATACAGTGCACTTTCGATTCAATACGATATATTTCGATATGGTTCAATAAAGAATAAAGCCTAAATCATGACTGTGATACTAAAAGTCTTTGTTAAACCACTTCTTGTGCAAAGTTCATATGAAACACAAACATTTTAATCATCAAAACAGTTAAAAAAAAAGTCAAACGTGTCGCATAAAAGTTTCCTTCCTTTCCTCCAAACAAGCAACAAAACTGTAGCACTGTAACAAAATAATTTAGTAAAATATACCAAAAATACTCTTGACAATATATCGATATTTAAATATTTGTGCACACCCCTAGAAATTAGAATATGTTGCCAATTTGCGACAATTAGAAACAAGTGCTTGCCAAAGGTTTCGAGGAACGCAGCTGCAATCTAAGCTTATATCTTGATCCAAACTTGTCGCATATTCGTGACAGTCGGCGTTAAGTTCAGGTCTTAACACATTTCAGATACAGCGTTTATTGATGATCGTAATCTAGATTTATTCTTGTTTACATGGACATGATTCGGTGTTTTGCTTCTCAAGACGATTTAAAATGAGCCTCACATTCTTCTGAGTCTTCCAATTGCGGTTGCCAGTTCCAATGCTGAAATCCAGTAAGTTTAAACCTAAAACGCCTCTCTCTGATCTGAACGGTCACCACCTAAAGCCCGGCAACAATGAATTAGTGCTAGTGCAGCCTCTGAAGCTCGAGGGAGGGAATTCTGGAGGTTCGGAGGTTTTACATGAAGCCTGAGAATTAAAACAAAACAAAACAAAAAAAGTATCTGCAAGTTCTGGCACTGGAAACAGGTTGAGATGTGACTGTAGTACATTTTTTAAACCGTAAAAGTGCAAGTTACATACAGCTTGTGTAGTTATCAACGCATAGAAGTTTTGTGTTCGACGCCCTACGCTTCAAAAGAAAAATTACAAAAAGATGTGCAAAGAAAAAGCTCTCCAAACTGACCCCAAAGAATCATCCAGAATCATCTACCATGCACAGAACAACAAGTCGATAAAGAATTATGACGACAGACCTATTTACAATCAGACAATAACTGTACTAGAGGTGATCTGAATGGAAACGAGGTGTCCTGACTGTTGTATTTTCAGGTCAGAACACAATACGCCCACGCACTGTAAAAGGCATGTGGGAGACTCTTTCTGCTTGACTCTGTTTCATTCACACTTTCCAAATTGTGGTTGAACTTTGAGTAGGATGACCCAAGGTGTTTGCTCATGCTATATTTAACTTGAGGTCGTTCATGTAGGAGCAGCTAAAAGTGGCTCATGTGTCATTCAACAACAGTTTCTGTATCGGGGCAGTCCCTCGACGCCGGCGGCAGCCAATCAGGGACGGGTTTATTTAACTTCAAAACAACGGGTCGGCAGATGAGTTTGTGGATATGTATCAGGGATTTCGTGTTGTGTGAACTTTGTGGGAAGTTGTATGAATGAAGCAAGGTGTATGTTGTTTGTACTACTGTAAAAGTGCACTAAGGCTTGTTTCCATGGAGATTTTTGCTTGTAAACTCCCAAAGTAGAGCATTAAATTTCTGTCAAAAACAATGTACGACTTTCCATATTGTCCCCAAACATCTTAAATCAAATAAATGAAGTAAAAGTTATTACTACTTCAAAAGAGTAAGACTTAAAGGTGCAATGTGTAACTTTTTCTAGTGGAGGATCCAACACCTGCTTGTCTCCATGGAGATGTTATTGATTGGCCTGGAATATTCCACAGTACGGCATTAAATATACAGTATCTATCTTCATGGAGTGACACCATCAGAGTCTAGTTACAGATAAAATCTTGTAAATAGAGAAGATTTTGTCTAAGTCTAAGTAGTAGCAGTAGTAGTAGTAGTAGTAGTAGTAGTAGTAGTAGTAGTAGTAGTAGTAGTAGTAGTAGTAGTAGTAGTAGTAGCTAAATTACAAATAACAAATGACAAAAACTGACAAAAATATAATGTCCAATCTCATATCAGTATTTGACATAAAAATCTTTCACTCCAAAAGTCTCTAAAGGATCAGTATGTAACTTTTTTCAGGTGGTCTCTATGGAGATGTTATTGCTTGGTCTGGAATATTCCACAGTACGGCATTAAACATACAGTATCTATCTTCATGGAGTGACACAATCAGAGTCTAGTTACAGATAAAATTTTGTAACTAGACAAGATTTTTATCTAAGTCTAAGCAGCAGCTGTCATAGTAGTAGTAGTAGTAGTAGTAGTAGTAGTAGTAGTAGTAGTAGTAGTAGTAGTAGTAGTAGTAGTAGTAGTAGTAGTAGTAGTAGTAGTAGTAGCTAAATTACAAATAACAAATGACAAAAACTGACAAAAATAAAATGTCCAATCTCATATCAGTATTTGACATAAAAATCTTCTACTCCAAAACTCTCTGTAAAGGATCAGTATGTAACTTTTCAGGTGGTCTCCATGGAGATGTTACTGCTTTGCCTGAAGTGTCTCCACAGATTTTATCCATAAGTAGGCGATGATTGTGTCACTCCATAAAGATAGATACTGTATGCTTGATGCCATACTGTGGAATATTCCAGGCAAAGCAGTGACATCTCCATGGAGACCACCTGAAAAGTTACATACTGATCCTTTACAGAGAGTTTTGGAGTAAAAGATTTTTATGTCAAATACTGGTGTTAGATTGGACGTTACGCTGCTTAAGATTTTATTTTAATCAGTTTTTGTTATTTGCTTATAGAGAAAAACTGTGTTTTAATTGCAATTTAGCAAATGTACTACTACTACTACTACTACTACTACTACTACTACTACTACTACGCTACTACTACTACTGCTACTACTACTACTACTACTACTACTGCTACTACTACTACTACTACTACTACTACTGCTACTACTACTACTACTACTACTACTACTACTACTACTACTACTACTACTGCTACTACTAACTACTGCTACTACTAACTACTACTACTACTACTACTACTACTACTACTACTGCTACTACTACTACTACTACTACTACTACTACTACTGCTACTACTACTACTACTACTACTACTGCTACTACTACTACTACTACTACTACTACTACTACTACTACTACTACTACTACTACTACTACTACTACTGCTACTACTACTACTACTACTACTGCTACTACTACTACTACTACTGCTACTACTACTACTGCTACTACTACTACTACTACTACTACTACTACTGCTACTACTACTGCTACTACTACTACTACTGCTGCTACTACTACTACTACTACTACTACTGCTGCTGCTGCTACTACTACTACTACTACTACTACTACTGCTGCTGCTGCTACTACTACTACTACTATTACTACTTAAACAAACTTTATTGATCCACAATGGAAATTATTTGCACACAGCAGCTCACGCGCTACTAATACTACAACTACTACTACTACTACTGCAACTACTACTAATATTACAACAACAACGACTACTACTACTACTAGTACTGCTGCTGCTGCTACTTCTACTATTTCTACTACTACTGCTACTAATACTACTGCAACTACTGCTGCTGCTACTACTACTTCTACTATTTCTACTACTACTACTGTTACTAATACTACTGCTGCTGCTGCTGTTGCTACTACTACTACTACTACTACTACTATTACTACTTAAACAAACTTTATTGATCCACAAGGGAAATTATTTGCACACAGCAGCTCACGCGTCACAATAAAATATAATAACAAGGAATTAAAAATATAAATGGTAAAAATAAATCCTAAATATGTAGAAAAAAATATATATATAGCAAGATGAACTACTACTACTACTACTAGTACTACTACTAATTCCATAACAACTTGCACTGCTAAAATTACTCCTACTTCTACTACTACTACTATTACTACTACTCATATTTCAGAACTACTTTGACTAATACAACAACTTCCTGGAATGTTTTTTTTTTTTTTTTTATGTATAACCTAACATAATCTTTTGTAAACGTGTACTGTATTGTGTAGTTGCGTTCCTCCGCTGGACGTTGCGCGTGTGTGTACAGGGATTACTTCAGTGTGTTTTCGTAGTACTCTGATGAGGAAGATAATATCTGTGTATAATTCTCTTGTATTTGTCTGAAACCACAAGCTGTGTACTCTGTGTACTCTGTGTACTCTGAATCCACGCGAAACTCTTCTCTTTTTGGTCCTCCGTACGTACACACACACACACACACAGTCACACACACAGTCACACAACTTCCCTTTTGTGAAAACATGCAAATCCGCCCAACGACCAACTAATTATATCTGCCACCTGCATAATAAATACTCCCTCCCCCCTCCGCGTCCTGTTTGTCAGATAATAGCCCTCTCCATGTCGTTTTTTGAAGGCGTATGCCACTTTTTCATCACTACACTTGTCTCTTTTATTATGGTTTTGTGTTGCGGTGATGCGAGATTAATTGCAATTGAAAAGAAATTTTGAACGGACACAATTAGCAAATCACAAAAGTGCCGATTTGTTGAAGTTCCTTAATTTTCTGTACCAAAAATCTAACTCTACATTAAAAAAAAAAGACTACAAACTTTGAACTGAAATGTGATTTTTTTTGTCTTTTTTTATCTAATTTTTTCTACTTTAAATGTTTAAAATGTGAACTTCAAATCTATTCATAAATCTCCAAATTGTTCAGCCTTATTGCTTTGTGTAAAATGCTCCACAGTACGACATTAAACTTATCTATTTTTTTTGATTAATCTATTCTATTGCACTTTAAAAACATGCATTTTTACTGTGGACACAATTAGCAAATCACAAAAGTGGTGATTTTTTTGAAGTTCCTTAATTTTCTGTTCCAAAAATGTTACTCTACATTTAAAAAAAAACTACAAACTTTGAACTGAAATGTGATTTTTGTGTTCATTTTAGTTCATATTTCAGTCTTTTTATCGCATTTTTTCTACTTTAAATGTTTAAAATGTGAACTTCAAATTTATTCATAAATCTCCAAATTGTTCAGCCTTAGTGCTTTGTCTAAAATGCTCCACAGTACGACATTAAACTTATCTCTCTCTCTTTTTTTTTTTTTTTTTTTTTTTTTTTTGATTAATCTATTCTATTGCACTTCAAAAACAAGCATTTTTACTGTGGACACAATTAGCAAATCACAAAAGTGGTGATTTTTTAAAGTTCCTTAAATTTCTGTTCCAAAAGTCTTACTGTACATTTAAAAAAAAACTACAAACTGTGTCCTATAATGTGATTTTTGTATTAGTTTTAGTTCATATTTCAGTCTTTTTATCTCCTTTTTTCTCCTTTAAAATGTGAACTAGAGACACTTGCAAATCTTCTCTTCATAAATCTTGTCTTGCCTTATCGCTTTGTCTAAACGTATCTTTCTTTTTAATTAATCTATTCTGTTTTCTCCTTTAAGTGTTTAAAATGTGAACTTCAACCACTTGCAAAATCTTCAAAATCCATTAATCTTGTCCAAATTGTTCAGATTTATTGCATTGAAATGCTCCACAGTACGGCTTTTTTAATTAATCTATTCTATTGCGCTTCAAAAACACGCAATTTTACTGTGAGCGGGGTCGCCTCTCCACAGATTTTACCTGTAACTTGGACTTAGCGGCGTCACCAGTAACTTAAAAGCTACACTGCGGGACATTTCGGGTAAACCGAACCACAAACATGATGAAGTGTCCCTCAGAAAAAAAGCTCCAAAGTGCAGATTCAAACCAAAAATGAAACAAAAATGAGGGGGACTTTTAAGAAGAGAGTGGTGGTCAAGCTTAAGTTTGACCAGCGGGGGGCAGTAGATGCAAACAAAGACGACAAAACACTGACCACAAAATCCCTCCTCAAACTGCAGTGAACAAAGCAACAGCAATTTTGACTTAAAGCTCCTTTTTTCTTACACAAAACTGACTCTTGTGAGTTTTTAGACATGTTATAATGTTGTAACCTCCTCAAAAACAGACCTGGAGTTGTGTTTTGTTTCGTTTACACACGTTTGAGTAACACTTTATTATTAGTCTGTTTACATCTCCAAACCTCAAAATGCTCTGTTCCACGTTGTGATGTCACGAAGCGGTAGTTTTCAAGTGAGGAACTACCTTTTACTTTGAGTTCGGTAGCGATATTTGAGATTTTTTGTTTGTAAATCGTCTCTGAGTGTCCAAAAAATCGCTATATAAGTCTGATGTTTTATTATTATTTTTTTTTATTAGATTAGCAATTCCAGGGCTGAAATCTGAATGATTCTAGTCAAGTTTAACACCTGAAACACAACTCCAGGTATGTTTATGATCAGGAAACAACATTAATTTAAAGTATTGATGTCTGCCATTTACTATTCATGTCTTAAGTAATGATCACTTATTGTTACAGGGAAGTTTGTGGCCAATCATGTAATTATAACCTTCAAACTATTGTTGTAAAATAAAAACAACATTGACTAGAGTGATTTAAGGTCATCGTAAAAAAAAAAATAGCCCATGCAGGTGTTGTTTTAGTGACAAAAAATCTAAATATCTCAACTCCTGAGGGTCCTAAAGTGTTTAAAATCAGCTCATAAAGGACCAATATTACGCCATTTTCTGATCTATGTTATAAAGATGTTTCCTCGTCGCAAACAAACCCAGAGTTGTGTTTTGTTTCATTCCCGCTTAACACAAAAAACCTGCACATTTACGCCGATTTCTTCTCTCAAACTAAAAAAACTCTGTTCCACCTTGTGATGTCATGTGGTCATACAGGAAGTGCTCCGCTAAACGAGCTAAGCGAGGTCAAAATAAACACATCATCTCCTGTGATTAATTTGAATATCATACATGACACCACATCAGAGTATTAATTATAAAACCTGCTCCAGTTTGGAAACACCCATAACGACACCTGAACGCATTATTAAAGTAGATAATATCGCCATGGCAACAATTACACAACACTTTATAAACATCAGTCAAAAGAGACATGCTAATTATTCAAATTTACGATCCACAGCGGGATTAAATACTGAAAATACTTTTAGCGAAACTGATCTCACGGTCTTTAATGGATTATGTTTTACAATAGGGCTGCACAATTTGGGATTTATTTTCTTTATTTTCTTTTATTTATTTTTATTTTTTTAAATGTAATAAAATTTTATATTTAAATTAAATTTTATTTATTTTTATTTTTTATTTATTTATTTGTGTGTGATTACATTTCCATTTTATTTATTTATTTATTTATTTTTTATGTTCATGAGCATAAACTGTGTAATGGGGACTTGATCCAGTCATCAAATGAAGCTCAAGGGCTGAATTTAGATCCAGGTCTATTTTAGGAATTTAATTTTGAAAATAAAAACACAGGATGCCTTTTTTTAGACGGTGATTTTTTGGGGCTTAAAAACGCAAAAATCTGAAACCACGCTCCAGAGTGGAAAAGTTGAATACACTCCGCCGTAGCGTTTCCGTCTACACTGCCCAAGACCCAAAACTCTGGTCAGATCTGCTCCCGTCATGTACACGTTTACGTCACATACAACAAACCTGTCGGATGGCATGCATACCAATCGAATTCCACACATTTTTGCGTCACCGTATGCACGCAGATTTCCTAAACGCGGAATAAAAAATGAAGACACAACACCATTTTGCATCTTCTGTTCCGACCGTCATCATATAAACGTCGCCTAAGACCAAAACGACGGGACTGACAGCAGCAGATAGAGATATTTGTGACATTTTTTCAATACAAAGTGAACTGGAGCCAGAACCGATGGAGCCGGAAGCGCACCCATGCTCACTTTCTATTCCATTTATAAATACAGTCAATGGTTCGGAGTTTAAACTTTATTTTTTTTACAACACTGACAAAAAGACTGAAATATTAATACAAGAATCACACTTCGGAACTTTTTTAATGATATTTTTATAATATTTTTTCATTGCAATTCAGTAAAACTCATATTCTTCGTTCTGTTGTCCACACTTTCTACAGTGCAACCTCGTTTGAACCCGTATTCAAATCTGCCAAATAAGCACATTTCGGTCTTATTTTATCAACTGACCGAATAGTTTCTGTCAAAAACTTGGACTTCTGTAAAATTATTATTCAATTTGCAGATTTCTTCCTTTTTTTTGAGTCTTTTTTAGTGGTTTTGTATATCTTCCCATATTTCATCCCATACCGGCTTTTTCGGTTGGCCTAAATATAAGTGAAGTCGGCTGCCCGCTGTTGCCCAATATCACGAAAAACCCGCAGAATTTACAACAGTTTCACTCAGTATTTTAAGTTGTGCTGACACTGACGATTTGTGGTGTTTTACCTAATACCAAAATATTGTTCGGTTTTTTGAATAGAAAGTGAAGGAGGATGAGTCAGTGCAGTGCAAACCACAGCTGGAACATTTGATCGATCATTCAAATAGGGTTAAAAAGGCCAATCTTTTTTTTTTTTTCCTTTTTTTAGACGGTGATGGCGTTTTGGGGCTTAAAAACGCAAAAATCTGAAACCACGCTCCAGAGTGGAAAGTGGAAATACGCTCCGCCGTTAGCGTTTCCGTCTACACTGCCCAAGACCCAAAACTCTTTGTCAGATCTGCTCCCGTCATGTACACGTTTACGTCACATACAAAAACCTGTCGGATGGCATGCATACCAATCGAATTCCACACATTTTTTGCGTCACCATGTGCACGCAGATTTTCCTAAACGCGGAATAAAAAACGAAGACACAACACCATTTTGATCTTCTGTTCCGACCGTCATCATATAAACGTCGCCTTAAGACCAAAACGACGGGACTGACAGCAGCAGATAGAGATATTTGTGACATTTTTTCAATACAAGTGAACTGGAGCCAGAACCGATGGAGCCGGAAGCGCACCCATGCTCACTTTCTATTCCATTTATAAATACAGTCAATGGTTCGGAGTTTAAACTTTATTTTTTTTTACAACACTGACAAAAAGACTGAAATATTAATACAAGAATCACACTTCGGAACACTTTTTTAATGATATTTTTATAATATTTTGTTCATTGCAATTCATATTTTCATTCAAACCTTTAGTAAAACTCATATTCTTCGTTCTGTTGTCCACACTTTCTACAGTGCAACCTCGTTTGAACCCGTATTCAAATCTGCCAAATAAGCACATTTCGGTCTTATTTTATCAACTGACCGAATAGTTTCTGTCAAAAACTTGGACTTCTGTAAAATTATTATTCAATTTGCAGATTTCTTCCTTTTTTTTTTGAGTCTTTTTTAGTGGTTTTGTATCTTCCCATATTTCATCCCATACCGGCTTTTTCGGTTGGCCTAAATATAAGTGAAGTCGGCTGCCCGCTGTTGCCCAATATCACGAAAAACCCGCAGAATTTACAACAGTTTCACTCAGTATTTTAAGTTGTGCTGACACTGACGATTTGTGGTGTTTTACCTAATACCAAAATATTGTTCGGTTTTTTGAATAGAAAGTGAAGGAGGATGAGTCAGTGCAGTGCAAACCACAGCTGGAACATTTGATCGATCATTCAAATAGGGTTAAAAAGGCCAATCTTTTTTCCTTTTTTTCTTCTATTTTTACACTTTTTTTTTGTTTTTTAGTGTCAAAAGAGAGTTAATTTTGCTTTACCTGTGGCGCGTTTCACAGTCTGGCTTCACGCGTATCCACGGAGACGAGCAAACGACGCCGCTAAGTCAAGTTACGAGTCAGATCTGCGGAGAGGCGATCCTGCTCAAATGAAGAACGCATTTTTTTCTATGTGTTTCTGAGCGATTAAACATCTGGAATTGATCAGTATGGCTTAAAACAAATCTATGGAGGTGAGTAGGTGATGCCTCTAAGACAAGTTATAAGTCAGATCTGTGGAGAGGCGATCCTGCTCAAATAAGGAATGCATTTTTTTTATTTTTTTTTATGTGTTTCTGAGCGATTAAAGATCTGGAATTGATCAGTATGGCTTAAAACAAATCTATGGAGGTGAGCAGGTGACGCCACTAAGCCAAGTTATAAGTCAGATCTGTGGAGAGGTGATCCCGCTCACATGAAGAATGCATTTTTTGAAGTATTTCTGAGCGGTAAACGATCTGTAAGGCGCAAAACTTTAATTTCTTGGTGGCAAAACCCCAGAAACAATCAAATTAGAAATGGACTATTCTTTAGAACTGGAATTTCAACAAAATTTAGCTTTTTCTTTTTTGACTTGGACCGAAACGCAACATCGCAATACAATAACTTAACTGAAACTGAAATAAACTGAAGAACTGCTAAAATAATACAAGAAACTCACAGATTTCAGAACAAACTACAGGGTAAGGAGGTTTCATTCCTAAAAAGACTGATATTTTGCTCTTGGCGGAATAAATTCTTTTACCAGAATAATTAAGAATCGTGACATTTCAAGTAACGATTTCAGTTTACGAAACGTGCAACCCAATTTCTAACATAAACACCAGTGAAAGGTATGTGTATAGTGCTAAGAGATTCATCTAAATTGAATCAAAATTAGAATTTGAAAGGACACAAATTAGAAATCTTCTAAAATTTACCCTAATTTCCTTCAGAAACAACCAAATATCTTCGCTGTCTTCTTCTGCGTAAAGCCTGTAGTTTATCTTTAACATCTGCACAAACATGTTCTGTAAAGTGATTCTTGTATTATTTTGTATTTTTCCCAGTTCTCATGGACATGTATAAAAAAGAAAAAGAACTTTGACTAAAACCCAAGCAAAACAAATACCTAGTCTCGTATTGATGGATGGTTTGCGTGTACACAGTATGCAGCTAATGTTTTTTATAATATAGTGAGGGGACAGTATATCAGAAGGTCCCTCTCTCTGTGTCTCTCTCACTTCCCCAAGCGACTTCCCCCTTGGACCGGTTTGAACACCAAGCGCTAAACCCGACACTTACTGTCAGCCGGGCTATTAATATTAAGGCCATCATAAATGCAGCTTCTTCTTTCTCTCCATCCTTCTGTACCTGCTCGAACATCGCACTTTACTTGAAGAAAACACATTTAGTTGACTACGCCAGTTTCATTTTATCGGTTCAAAGTTGTTGTTGAGCTCATAAAAACGCGATGAAACTCAAAAATCATGACTAAAACTACAATTAAATGCAGAAAATTAAGGCATTTGTGCTTTACTTTTAAGTCTCCACTGCATTTGAGAGCAGGTATCTGAACTTTCTACACTACATTTCTGAACTGAAATGAAAAGTAAAAGTATTTTTTTAATAGTGGGACACCTGCTGAAAAGGTTGAGGGTTTATTTTGAACATTTTCATAGTTTGAGTAAATGAAAATATACAAATAAAAGCAGGAAAAATGCAGATTCAGTTGGTTCTGGTGAACAAAATTCAACGTAAATCTTTTCGAAATCACATTTGAAGCGTTATTAGATCTCAAAATCCATGCAAAATACTTCAAAATTTACTTTAATACTTTGACTTAACTAGATTTTTCATGTGACACTTTTACTTGAGTATTTTTATTGCTCTAGTATCTGTACTTTTACTTCATTAACAAAACTGAGTACTTCTTCCAGCACTGATGAAATAACACAAATAAAAGAAAATAAACGATTCCACTGTTGTTTGGTCATAGAAAGGCACAGATGAACTTACTTCCGTTGTTTTGTTGATGACTAATTATCATTTCAAATTTCATAATCTGCTTCGTCGTTTTGTTTAAGCACAAAAATCCAATATATGGTTGACCGATCATGGAAACATCTCATCACGAGTTGGGTAAAAAGGGTAAATGAACTTTTGAGTTTGGGGCAAGATAAGACTCATTATCTCATGTTAGTCATGGCTGTGATTCATGTTTTCAAATTCAGGTTTGTGGCAAAGTTGGGGCACTGAAGACCTTTCAGAAGGAAATAGTCAGTTTACTTTTTTTTTTTGTTTTGGAAATTTTTTTGTTTGTAATTTAATGAACCATTGAAATCTTAAACAAATGACATTAATTACCATCGAACGTGGAATGTCCCGCGGTAGCTTTAACCTTACATTTCACCACGGAGACGAGCGGGCGACGCCACGAAGCCACGTTACGAGTCAGATCTGCGGCGAGGCGACCCCACCGACGGCGAAAATCCATGTTTTCACGCAATTTCTGAGCAACATAAACACTTGTAATTGAATAAATGTGACGCACAACGGTGAAACATTCAAGACAGAGCAGTTTCATCGCCGTGGAGACAGGCAGGTGGCATACCCGCCTTCAGAAAAGTTACAGAGTGCATCTTTAATATAAGAAACAAATCAAAATCTATAAGAGAGTCTATAAGAATTGTTAAAAATTCAATAAAAATGTAGTTATTACAGCTTTTTGCAGTGTGTAGAATCAGATTTCTATTTCTCCAGAGCATAAAAATGTTCCTTAAAGTCCATTTTTTGAGCTGCAGTGGTTCAGAGCGGCTGTATTATCCTTCTATCTATCTATATTTTCTATCCATCATTCACCACAACTAATATTGGACAGGAAACAACAGCATGTGTGCACAGAATAGGCACTTTTAACTTTGTCTCTTTGGGGTATTTTGGGGCTGGTTAAGATGAAACTGTTTGGCCAATGGGCTCAAACGCACCCCCAAACTCCACTTCCCGATTCAGGTCACGACCCGAGTGCCGAGGGGGCTGCTGGGAATCCACAGTGGAGTTTACAGCTCAGAGACCGCTCAGGGGGGCGAGGGGTGGTCATTGAAAAACAGGCTTAATCGAAGGAATTTAATGCGATGTGGACGAAGAGGGAATGAGAAAAGATGAGAATTTGACCGTAATTTTGATGGTCGCTTAACAAATATGGATGAAAATATGCAGAAAATGTCAGTAGTATGGTCAATTTTCACTCAAGAGTTACTTCAAAAATATTATCACTCAAGTAGTAGTGGGGAAATTACTATTCAAGAGGAGTGTCTGTATTTTAAAATGCAGAAATGCAGTTTTTTTCAAAGGACCGACCACAAAATTTGAAAAAAAAAAAAAAAAAATCACCAAAAACACAGATGTTCAAATCATTTCATATCATCAACTTAAAGCTTTTGTCACTTTTCCATTTTTAGATTTACTCACAGTGGCACAAGTAACCAAAACTTTAACTTGAGCACTGCTGCGGTGTGAAATATACAAGTAGAAGTAAAAGTACGGTGTCTAAAAACTACTCCAAGAAGTACAGTTTTAAGCTACTCAAGTAAATACAACTGCACACATACTCACTTCCCACTTTTGATACTAAACGTGATAAAAACAGTATCTCAATTTGCATTTTTCTCAGATCAGTAAAGGTTAAGGTCAAGTATTGTTGCACAGAAGCGATGCAAACAGTATAAACTCATTTCTTAGCAAAACATGTAAATATAACGTAGAAAATACTGCAGTTTCAAATTGTGTAGTCATTTAGAAAAGGGTTTGAGCTCTTTTTACAGCACGTTTTAACATTTTAATGGTTCAGTTCACTGTATAGGATCACGACAAGTCACAGAATTATGAATACATAAACGTCATATATATACTTTTGCTTTTCGTACGTAATTGAATAGATAAACTGTTGATATGTCAGTTCTCTCACGTAACATGAGTCACACCATGAGTCAGTCCGAACGCCTAATTTGAACATTTGAATGTGGTCAGATGGGTGTCAACCTGGGGCTTGCGTGACCAGAGATAACGGCAGGTCATCTGATTTAATCTATACGTTCATCAATGGCATTTAGGGACCTGATTTATCGTAACGTATGCGTCACTAAGCAGGTGGTCACTGAAGAACGCCCACACTGAAACCTGGGAGGATGCTGAGGTTGTAATGATACTTTTTTTTTTTTTTTTTCTGAAACTGACTTTAAAATTGTTACATATTCTTACACGTTTTGGCAAAAAAAAAAAATAAAATAAAATAAAAAAATCACTTAAAACTTCAAACCTATTCAGCAAAGCACTTCAGCTCAAGAACTTCCCTTATTTAGACAATAAAGCTGTCTGATTAGTTTCACAGTGTATGAGTGATTATGACGATTATACAAACAGCTACAACTTACTGTACATTTATTTACATGGCTGTAAAATTGCAATTAACAGACAATACTTTTACTACTACTTCAATTATACTACTACTGATTTTATGAATATGATTATAGGCTAATAAGACAGTAAAAGGCCTAGTTATTATGAGTGAAGTACAGCTTATAGTTGGGCTTTTTGGAGAAACTTGAGACAAAATTACGCACAGATTCATTATACAGTAAATTACGCATTTTTACGCATTTTTACGCATTTTTACGCACAGCCATTTCTCTCTCCATTCCTGACGTGGGCCACAAAAGCACCTGTCCCTCCACACGTAACACGACGTGACAGCATATGGACCGGCGTATAGTGCTTGACCTTTCACTCCACCATCTCCACCGTCTATTCCACCTCTCCATCCCTCCGTCCACTACCTCTCTATCCACCCTTTTTTTCCTTTCTCCTCACCGCCTCACGCGCTCTTTGAAGTCTCCTAATTAGCTTCGTATAGACGCCGTGACATTAAGCAACACTGGCTCTCCCCCCCCCCCCCCCATTCCATACTTTCACTTTAATAACCTCTGATGTGGCACGTCGTATTTTCAGTTTTACCTGCAATACGACGAATAATAATAATAATAAAAAAAAACAACAACAACACAAATAAACAAATAAAACGCTGCACATTTTGATTACATCATTTACCAGGCCTAATGCAAATGTGATGCAACATAAATAGGCTCTGTATTAGTCAACTCGTGAATTTCTAGACGCAAAAATGCTCATTGCTGACAGATGTGTGGTAGTCGTGTAGGTGTAACGTGTGCGCAGCGTAGATATGGGTCAGAGAGTGGCGATAACGAATTATTACTGTTGACTCTGAGTAATTGCGTTGTGTAATTATTCCTGCAGGTGGTATCTAGATATTTTTGCTACGATTTGGCGCGGAGAATCTCTCTTTTTGTGTCTGTGTATATATATTTTTTTTGTAATCTTAATGTCTGTTTACAAATGAAATTAAACTGACCCCCAAAACTTCCACGCTTTCAGTTAGACGCACGTAACGAAGAGGCCCGTGCGTGCGCAGACGTAAAGGCATCACACTCACCTGGCAGCCACATACTGGAGTAGTCCCTCGCCGCTATAGCTGCTGCCGTGCTCATATCTGTTACAGTGTCCCCTCTACGCGCCGCGTACTTCTCTCTCATGCGCCCGAAAGGAGGAGTGTATCAAATCATATGGTTGAGAGATTCTTATTACGCATCAGAACCTCTCTAAACACCACGCCCCCCACGTCCCCACATCCTGCAAGAGCACAACAGGAAGTAAAATTAAAAAGAGTAGGAACTGCTGTGTACCAAGAGGCACCCGTGAAAAAAGGGGGACACGGACGCGCTGAGAGAGAGAGAGTGGGAGAAGGCGTAGTGATCGCAGAGAGATACGCGCGGTGAAAACGTGGAGGTTGGCTGCTGGTGATGCCGGTGGAAAGTGATGGCGACGTTGGAAACACGCTCACGCACGACACGCACAATGACACGTGTGAGAGGCAGAAACAGCGAGAGAGAGAGAGAAGAGCAAAGTTGAGCTTGACTTCTGGTCTGGCCGTGCTCGTAGTGTGTGTGTGCAGCGTAGAGGTCACAAAGTCCGGGCTAAACCAGCACTAAACCAGGCCTGAAGAAGATTGAAACGAAACTGAGCGTAACAAGGACGAAATCTGAGCTAAAACAAAACAAAATAACGCGTGAAAAGGAGTTAAGAAACCCTAAAGCAGATCTGAAATTGTAGGCATTTCTCTCAATTAAACACGAGATGATTCACGGTTTTTAAAATGTTTTTTGCGACGTTTCTAACAATTTGCATTAAGTCGTAAATGTAATCAACAACAATCAACATTTTACGACTGCAAAAGGGTGTAAATGAGTGTGTATCGAGGGTTTGGTGATAAAAAAAATACACTTAAACATCAAGAAATGCTAAAAAGAAACAGGTATGCCACTCTTAAAGGACTAGGGGACGTAACATCAAGTTGTAATTTCTTCTTTTTCGTCTCAAGAGTGTAGGCCTACTGACTGTCACCGAGTGCGGTCGCCTGTGGAGACTTGAGCATGCGCGTGGGCGTACGGTGGTCATGAGAAGGTGGTTGACACTGACAGAACTTGTGAGACATCCACGCTCCCCGGCCTCGTGGAAAGAAGGAACGCGTCACTCCAAACGCTTCTCATGTACGTTTTACGCGCGCACACACAAACACGCACAAGCCACTGACCAAAGCACCAGAAGGAACATCTGCTGTCAGTTCATTCAACCCCCGCGCGTTTTCTATAGGGGTGACCGCCACAAATCGTTGGAAAAGATAGTGCACACGCTGGGGATTGTGGGAAAAGGGAGGTGAGGAGTCAGGAAATTTTAACTAATACACAAATACTGCAATAGATAACATGATTTTGAAACCTAATATAACCCAGAAATTAAACTAATACATAAATACTGCAATAAATGACATGATTTTGAAACCTAATATAACCCAGAAATTACGCATGCGCCCCAAAAACGTATTTAGGAGTAGTAGTAGTAGTAGTTTAGTCATTTTGCAGCATTACAAAACAAAACAAAAACAAAACATAGACTACAATCCCATAGATCGTGGCCGAAAGGGTTTAGACTGAAGTAAAAAGTACTTATACAAGGACAGAATATAAAAACATGTATGCAAATCTCACGTTTTCTAATTCATGTGGCTGCAGTAAAACAGGAGAAGACAAAAAGTTGTAGCTAAATGAGTGAAACAAAAGCTCAATAAGGCTTCACCCGGTTCTGTGGATTTGACAGAAAAGTAGCAGGGCACATTTGAAGCTTTATTGCCTCGCCTACTTGGTTTAACAATCTGATGCAAGCACAATTTTGACGCACAAAAAGTAGCTTTCAGCAATATCCCCGCATCACTTTTCTTTGTCACTCCAAACTCGTGCGTGCTGCGTCGTGGGCGGACGCAAGGTGGCACTGTTGGTTCTTTTATTCCACTGCGCTGTGAGCTCCGGTCAGAGCGGAGTGCGCCTGACCCCCCCTCCCTCCCGCGGTATATTGGCCGTCCCTGCTCTCCCTCTCGATTCGAGTTCACTAATTCAAAAGCTAACGACAGCAGAGTTCCCAAGTTTAACCTTATAAATACTTTATGTGGTGATTTACAACTGGCCAGTGCACTACAGTGGACAGACGCGCTGGAAGTGCCGAGTGCGAGGAAAAGAGCTGACTTCTGTGCGTCTTGCCAAGAGTTAATGCAGAAAAATTAGACATTCTGCATTAAAAAACAAATAAATAAAACAAGAATCAAGCACAGTTCCCATAATACTCTGCAGAAGTGGGTGATAAATTGTCAACAACGTGGTGTTTTGGAAAATATGCAGCATTTGAATCTAGTTAATCTACAAATATATTTAAAAGAAGTTACAGACAAAAGAATAAGATGAGTTTTTTGTTAAATTTTTACATTTTATTGACTTTGTTGTGCACTACTACTAACCCTAACCTTTTGTTTTTTCCTCTTTTTGCACATTTCTCATAGATTGCAAACAAAAATATGAACAATATGCAAAAAAAAATTTTGATACAGGCCTATTATTACTGTCAATATCACTAATAATATTTTGTGGTTAGTGAACTATGAATCATCTTGTCTTAGTGTTTTGGAAAATATGCAACATTTGGATCTAGTTAATCTACAAATATATTTAAAAGAAGTTACCAGACAAAAGAATAAGATGAAATTTGCGTTTTTTGTTTCATTTTTTTTACATTTTATTGACTTTATTGTGCACTACTACTAACCCCAACCTTTTGTTTTTCTTCTTTTTGCACATTTCTCATACATTGCAAACAAAAATATGATGAAAAATAATTGATACAGGCCAATTATTATTGTCAGTATCACTAATAATAGTTTTAAAACATACTTTCTGGGTAGTGAACTATGAATCATCTTGTCTTAGTGTTTTGGAAAATATGCAGCATTTGAATCTAGTTAATTTGCAAATATATTTAAAAGAAGTTACCAGACAAAAGAATAAGATGAAATTTGTGCATTTTTTGTTACATTTTTACATTTAATTGACTTTTGTGTTCTACTACTAACCCTAACCTTTTCTTTTTCTTCGTTTTGCACATTTCTCATAGAAAGATATGAAAAATATGCTGAAAAATAATTGATATAATCCTATTAGTATTGTCAGTATCACTAATAATAGTTTTAAAACATACTTTCTGGTTAGTGAACTATGAATCATCTTGTCGTAGTGTTTAGGAAAATATGCAGCATTTGAATCTAGTTAATTTGCAAATATATTTAAAAGAAGTTACCAGACAAAAGAATAAGATGAAATTTGTGCATTTTTTGTTACATTTTTACATTTCATTGACTTTGCTGTGCACTACTACTAACCCTAACCTTTTCTTTTTTCTTCTTTTTGCACATTTCTCATTGATTGCAAACAAAAATATGAAAATTATGCTGACAATTTATTGATACACGCCTATTATTACTGTCAGTAACACTAATAATTAGTTTTTAAACCTTACTTTCTGGTTTGTCGTGGTGTTTTGGAAAATATGCAACATTTGAATCTAGTTAATCTACAAATATATTTAAAAGAAGTTACAGACAAAAGAATAAGATGAAAATTTTGAGTTTGTTGTTACATTTTTACATTTCATTGACTTTGTTGTGCAATACTACTAACCCTAACCTTTCGTTTACACATTTCTCATAGATTGCAAATAAAAATATGAAAAATATGCAAAAAATTTATTGATACACGCTTATTATTATTGTCAATATCACTAATACTAGTTTTTAAACATACTTTTTGGTGAGTTAACTATGAATCTACTTGTTTTTATTCTGCAAATACATTCAAAGTGACTTATCTTCATCTTCCTTAAAAAATAATTAGAGGTTTAGACATTAAAGTGTAAGTAATTTGGCAGTGGGGCTGAAAAATTTGATCAAAATCACAATTTTAATGGACACAATTGGCAGATCGTAAAGGCTAAAACTGTTTAAGAACTGTAATTTTCTCCACACATAACAAAATGTCATGTCTTAATCTTAATCTGCATAAAAAATGAAATGAGGAATGATGTTTAGATGTGTACAAACACGTTCTGAAATTAGTTTCTCAGTTCATATTTCGGTCTTTTTGTCAATTCTGGTTTAAAATGTGGACTTTGCACAGAATTATTTTATCTACAATAACTAAACTATTTATTCTTATTATTATTTATGCTGCTGTTGACTTGGACCATTCAATTTCTGTGCATTTTTATACAGAAATGACAAATAAATCCAGATTCTGATTCTGAAACATAAATCGCAAACGTAATAAAAATCACAATTACGTTTTTTTTTCGCCAAATCGTCCCGCGCATGTGTCATTACCTCGTTCCAATCAGACTCTGCTGTCCGAAGAGGAGACAGACTGCGGAGGGGAGGGCGTTACGGGAGGTCAGAGGTCGTCGGTGCTGCCCGACTTTGGCCGTGACCTATGTTCAAACCCCAATCTAGCCACATAACTACCACATATACGAGTGTGTGGTGCGTTTGTGCGTGTGTGTGCGTCGCTCGGAGTCCTTGTGTGTTTATTTGACTGCGCTATAGCTTCACGTCGGAGAGGAGGTTTGCGGGTTGTGGACGGCCAGCGGTTCACGGCCACGGGGGGTTCGTCCTGCCCAAAGGAGGCCGGAGATGTGGTTACTATGGCGACCGAGGCAGGCCACTCATCCAGGTATAGGTCGTCGGACATTTTCTAAATGGGTTACGTTCTAGAAATCAAGTCACCTTTGTCAACATTTCATATATAAGGCGGTGGGGGGACACAATATGGGACGCTGCACGGGTGACTCACTGGTTTTGATAGAAATCTCCAATCGACTGAACAATCACATTACTTTTGCTGTATAAGAAAATAAAAAAGTAATAGTTAAAGTGCGCTAAAAGGCAAAAAAAACATCTGTATTTTGAGAATCTAGCTCAGTTTTAAGCTGTAGTCTTCATGTTATAGGTGCAATTTTTAGGTTAGGTTTGGTTATTTGTATTAAAAAAAAAAAAAAAAGCAAAAACTTAAAGTGCACCCTGTGACCTTTCACCATTCAAATTGTTAATTTCTACGACAACGGTGATTATTTTTCATCATTCTGCACGTATGGAAAGAAAATTATGCATGAATCTACACGCTATTTACTTTTTTTAATTTCGAAAGATGTAATATTTTGCTTTTAACTCAAATTTTCAGTAAGGATTTGTCCAATAAAACCTAAAAATGCGGATGTTTACTATTCAAATTGTTAATTTCTACGAGAACGGTGCTTATATGTAAAATTTAGCTTTTAACTCAAAATGTTTCTCAAATTTGTCATTATTTTGGAAGAAGAAGAATAGAAGACAATAGTATCTAAGAAGCAGATCTAAATGCTAATGTTTTTATGATATTATAACCAAAAAGAAACAATAAGAAGGATGAAAAATACCCAAAACAATGTTCTAACCTCAAAATTTAATTTGAGCTTCACAAAAACTTAAATTTATGGTGAAATGTGTAATTATCTGTGAATAAAGTGGTGAACTATAGTGGGCTCAAATCTTCAGTAAGGATTTGTCCAATAAAACCTAAAAATGTGAATGTTTACCATTCAAATTGTTAATTTCTATGGCAACAGTGCTTATTTTTCATCACTCTGAATATTTGGAAGGAAAATTATGCATGAATCTACACACTATTTACTTTTTTTTTATTTCGAAAGATGTAAAATTTAGCTTTTAACTCAAAATGTTTCTCAAATTTTACATTATTCTGAAACCTTTGCTTCGGTAACTAATGGTATTTGTTGTTTTTAATTGCAGATACAAATGAAATGATGAAGAAGAAGAAGAAAAGGAGAAGACAATAGCATCCAGAGCAGGTGAGTGGCTGTGGGGTCTAACTTCATAAATACGATTTTTTATAGCGCGGGACGTGAATGTGTTTGTGGAGAAACTACGAGCCCATTGGACAACACATAGTAGCACATATACCCAATCTGATAGTGGGACCCCAGGGAGACGATGGGGGAGCGGGGCCTCTGGAGTGCCATCAATCACTCCTCCGTCACAAAGACAAGAACGAGGGAGCAGAGGAGGGGGCAAAGCTTATGGAAAGCGAGAGAGAGAGAGAGAGAGACAGAAACGGAGGAATAGAGAAATATAGTTTAAAGATGCATAGGATGACGGAGTGACAGCGAGAGGTGAAAGACAGGTGAAAAATACAGGCATGAAGAATCAGGGCAAGGAGGAGAAGATGGAGGAGAGGAGGAGATTGGTGGTGGAACGGGTCAGTGCAGGTTAGGTTATGTTCTAGTTCGAGGATTTGTGGGTTTCTATAGACACTTTAAACCTTTTGTCATCAGAGTGTTGAGGCAAAGAATCAGATCATTATATATTTGCAATGATTAACTGAGAAGCTGATCTAAATGTTTTTATGACATTATAACCAAAAATCACCAAAAATTTAGACTTTCCAAGTTACACATATTAGTTTATTTGCTTTTATATAAGAAGGATGAAAAAGTAAAACACATTTCTAACCTCAGAATTGAATTTGAGCTTCACAAAAAGTTGAATTTATGGTAAAATGTGCAATATATTTGTAAATGAAGTAGTGAACTATAGTGAGCTCAAATTTTCAGTGAAGGTTTGTCCAATAAAACCTAAAAATGCTCATGTTTTTATGACATTATAACCAAAAAGAAACAAATATTTTGAAATTCCAAGGTACAAATATTAGTTAATTTGTTTTTTCTATAAGAAGGATGCAAAAAAAAAAACTATATTCTAACCTCAAAATTGCATTTGAGCTTCACAAAAAGTTTAATTAATGGTGAAATGTGTAAATGAAGTGGTGAACTCTAGTTTCAGTAAGGATTTGTCCAATAAAACCTAAAAATGCTGTTTTTATGGCATTATAACCATAAATAAACAAAACATGTAGAATTTCCAAGGTTATTAGCTTTTCTTTAAGAAGGATGAAAAAAAAACACATTTCTAATCTCAAAATTGCATTTGAGCTTCACAAAAAGTTGAATTTATGGTGAAAATGAAGTGGTGAACTATAGTGAGCTAAAATTTTCAGTAAGGATTTGTCCAATAAACCCTAAAAATGCCAATGTTTTTATGACATTATAACCAAAAAGAAACAAACATTTTGAAATTCTAAGGTACAAATATTAGCACATATTAGTTTATTTGCTTTTCTTTAAGAAAAAGAAGAACACATTTCTACCCTCAGAATTGCATTTGAGCTTCACAAAAAGTTGAATTTATGGTGAAATGTGTAATATATTTGTAAATGAAGTGGTGAACTATAGTTTCAGTAAGGACTTGTCCATTAAAACCTAAAAATGCCAATGTTTTTATGACATTATAACCAAAAATAAACAAAAATGTAGAATTTCCAAGGTACACATATTAGTTAATTTGCTTTTATATAAGAAGGATGCAAAAAAAACAATATTCTAACCTCAAAATTGCATTTGAGCTTCACAAAAAGTTAAATGAATGTGAAATGTATCTGAAAATGAAGTGAACTGTAGTGGGCTCAAATTTCCAGAAAGGGTTTGTCCGATAAAACCTAAAAATGCTCATGTTTTTACGACATTATAACCAAAAATGAACAAAAATCTAGAATTTCCAAGGTACATGTATAGGTTTTTTTACTTTTCTTTAAGAAGGATGAAAAGAAAAACAATATTCTAACCTCAAAATTGCATTTGAGCTTCACAAAAAAGTATAATTTATGGTGAATTGTGTAATATAACTGTAAATGAAGTGTAGTTTCTGTAAGGATTTGTCCAGTAAAACCTAAAAATCTGGGGTTTTCTTTCATCAAAAATGCTTAGTGTTTATCATAATCTTGTTTATCATACACAAAAAATGTAAAACGCAATTGTAAATGTTTTTAAACTGGGCTCTGATATCACTCACATGTATCTGAGTGGTTTTCATTTGCTAAATTTCCTTTGTATTTTCATATTTTGTGATATTCTGACTCTAATCCCAGTTTTTCCATTGAAATTACATTATGTTCCACTTCACTTTTGCCTCCAGTTTGCTCCATTCCTGAATTTAGACTTTTTTTGTTTACACATTTTTAAAGGGTTTATGCAACTCTATGGGAGATTTACTTATAAAAGTCAATGATCCACCAATGTTGAACCGCATTATTTGTTTGGGATCGGCTCCACAAACTTGTCATATTAATCTTCTGACTTCGAGTCCTTTTAACTGCCAACAATTACACAGCGGGTGACTAATCGCACCTCTCTGGAGCTATTGCGACAAAAATATTTCACTTCTGTTTATTTATTCTGACAGAGAAGATGGTGAACTTGGTAACACTTATTGTTGGGTAATTTATAGTTCCAGTAATTACAGAGATATTAAACGATGTGAACCATAAACTACGTCGACAAATCTGCAGCCTGACAGCGAAACAGCAAATACTACCATCGTATTCTGACCTGTCCTCCAGCTCCATTTTAAACTATTGTAAAATGTTGTGATGTTTTGCAGCCTACTCAGGGGTCTACTGTTCCGATCTGAGCTGCTCCTCTCACTCCGGCCCCCTACGTGTGGACTAGCCCCAGGCCCGCAGAGCACACTGGCTCTAATTCAGATAATCCATCATATTCCTCTTCTTTTCAGGGACAAAGCTGGAGTCCAGGCAAGTCCCCAACACTCCACAGCCAGAGTCTATTCTACAAGGTGAGAGATTTAAATTCACAGAGTAAATAGGTGTAGCCCCATGAGGAGCAGTAGGATTATGAAGTGAACAGGGCGGCGCTGTGGAGACTGTCGAGGTGGAGGTTTGTATGAGAGCTGCGGGGGCTCAAACACTCTCACAGTGTGTCTGTCATGGGACCAAAGCCATCTGACACACAGCCAGTACACCTTTACAACACCTCTGCCTCTTGTGTCTAATGCCTCTCCACGCGCTGCTCCTCCGGCCTCTCCGAGCACCATTCTTCTCTCACATCTTCTCCTCTCTCTCTCTCACATCTCCTCCTCTCTCCATCATGTGCGCTGCCCATGGGGAGTGAGGCTTGTCTAGACACTGCGCTCTCTCCCACGGCGCTGCCAAGGCTGGAGCTCAGATCTGTGTCTGTGCTGCTGGACGCTCACAGGAGCACAGTGGAAGGACATGGCCTTCAGTGCAGACTCGGAGCGCAGAGGGCACTTTAGATCATGTTTATGTTATAGACACAGGGACAGAGCCCATGTGACCTGAGCCCATGTGACCTGCTTAAATAATGTGTGTATTATTGTGCATGACTTCATCACTATCTCACACTCTTCTGCACACTTCCCTGTGCCCGTGTCAGTCCAAACTTTCTCCTCGGCTCCTCTGTCTCCTCAGAGCTGCTGGTCAGCAGCAGCTGTGACATCACTGGCCACTGTTCTGCGCTGGGATTGGACACTCGGCCACGTTGCCAGGCAACAGCAGTGAAAGGTCTGGAGAGTGCGTGTGGATGTGTGTTTATGTCTGTTTATAGCGACGTGAGTGAAAGGTGTGAGCCATTTTCCTCGCCTTGCCCTTTATCTGTGCATGAAGAATGATCAGAACAGATGTGGGAGCTGTGTATCTCACATCAAAGCATGTAGATGATTGGGCTGCCTTCAGCACCAGAGCGATGTGTGCGCATGGCGTTAATGAAAAAGAAAGATGCTGGTGCGCGCGTGTCAGTGTCGGCGACTGCGTGGAACTAAATAAATGTGTATGTTGTGTCCGCTGCAGATTGGTGTCTGTACGCTCTGTGTGAATGTGGCTAAGCCCCCGGGAGCCAGTGGTTATTGTATCTGACACAGCGGCTCTTTCTCGCGCCTCATATTTCTGGGCCGATCGATTCCTCTGACTCCCGACAAGACAATAATCGCACCTCCCTCTCTCACTCCATCACTACCATTATTACTGACCTCCCCAGGGAACGAAAGGGTGAGGAAGAGAGAGGGAAGAGGAAGGAAGTGGGCGAGCTGCGAGGAGGGGACAAGACAAAATAAGCCTATGATGATGAAAAAGTAAAAAGGGACAGTGTTCGGAATGAGCCCGGAGGAGTCGACCGGAACAAGATCCATGCAGGCTCTGTCCGGGAGAGGTGTGTGAATGTGGAGATAAGGAGATGGAGGGATGAAGTCCGAGGAGAAGGGGAAAAGAGGAGAGGAGAGATAGTGCTATGACATGTATACGAGAGGTGATACAGAGAAAGAATTGTGAAGCTCGGGAAGAAATCATAACAGGAAGAAAGGAGGCCAGGGTTTTTTAAAGAACACTAGCAATATAGATCACGGAGAAGAGAAAAGAAGGACGGGGAAGGAAGAGTGGACGGAGGTGAAGAGAGGGAGGGGTCGGGCAATAACGGAGAGAATTAGTGGAGGAGAGATGAAGGATTCGCGCTATCTTCTTCTAATAAAGGCCAGAATGAGAGACAGGGAGTGGAGCAGGGAGGAGGAGGAGGAGCAGGAGAGGAGCGAGGGAGCGAGGGGGGTTAGGCTGAGGTGAAAGAGAGAAAGACAGAACAAAAATATATAGGAGATAGTCATAGTGAGAGATGGCAGAGTGGAGGAGGTCAGAGCTCCCAAATATGATTAAATTGACAAGAGCACAATAGTTGATTGGGCCAGTGACATGTTCAATGCTGTGCAGGGACACGGAATGGACAGGGCAAGATGGAGGACATTTGTAGACATAGAGGCTTCACCCGCTTTGAATTGGCTGGCAGGTTTTCTATAGGTAATAAAAGAATAATAGAGACGAGCTTAAAGGTGCGCTGTGGAACTTTTCGCCGCGGACACGTGGCTGTTTGAGTCTGGAACGTACGAGCTGCGAGAAACGGCACTGAGCGTCAAATCTGTGCAGACGCGAGCTTACTCATCGCATGAATCCGTATTACACTTACATTTCTTTAATTATATAAGCCTAAAACCGTTGAATAGGGACGTAACGATATCCAAATCCAATCCGATCCACTTTATTTCTATAGCAGATTTCACTAAAGTGCTGCACGAATACATAATAATGACAACAAAATGATAAATAAACTACTAAAATAATCATACTAGCCTTAAAATAATAAAACCAGTAAAACAAAATAAGAGCAAAGTCATAGAACAGCAATAAATAAATGAAACCAAATCGCACGGTACGATATTTATTGTGATATTTTGGCTTTTGACAGACTTTTTTGCTTTTAAAACACCTTGACAAGACTTTGGTGTGAATTATTTCCATCATAATCATAAGAATTCAACTAAAAAACATATCTCTTCATGTTATCTGAGCTGAAATGAATCATGGGATATGTAGTTCCCGATGTTTATAAGCTGTTTCTACTATAAAACCATGCATATTCGATATATTGTGACAGTTTGTGATATTTTTGTGAGACTTTTGACGATACGATATCGCGATATTTCGGTTATTGTTACATCCCTATTCTTGAACATTTAGGGCAAAGCTAAAACATCGTCATCTCCTCCTAGGTGTCTAGAAAGGTGCCACTAGAAAAGTTACAGACTACACCTTTATAGTAGTTGGATCTAACATTCAAAGATACTTCTGATTTAATTGACAAAGCTGATTATTTCCACTTGAATTTCTAGAAACAAGTATTTTAAGCAGTGAAACTTGACTTTTTATGTGTCTTTGACTATTTGAATGTTAGTTTTAGTTTCTATATCAGTAGTAGGGATGTAAAAATAACTAAAATATCGTGATATCGTATCGTCAAAAGTCTCACAATAACATCGCGGACCATCACAATATATCGAATCACAAGTTCCTTTGCTTAAATGCATGGAACTTGAACTTGAACTACATATCCCATGATTCATTTCAGCGCAGACAACATGAAGAGATATGTTTTTAACTTGAATTCTTGGGATTACGACGGAAATAATTCACACCAAAATCTTGTCATGGTATTTTAAAAGCAAAATAAAGTTTCCTATCTACAATTATCGCAATAAATATCGTACCATGAGATGCATATCGTGATAATATCGTACCGAGAGATTTGGACGTCGTTACATTCGTAGTCAGCAGTGCAGTGAAGCAGTGGCCTAAGAGTTCGCCATCTAACCATGAGGTCACAGGATCAAATATCGCTAGAGGCGTATTGACTCGCCCACCGCGGGTAATCAAGACACTTGACGGCCACTGCCAAAGCGTCGCCATTTTGGAGAGGAAGGGCATCTGACGTAATTATCTGCGGAAATGAAGGTGGTTCGGCGTAGCGAGCTCATCGGCTGAATCGAGAAAGATAAAAAGTTACATTTGGAAGCTTTACACGTTATCGTTCTTGTTCTCGCGGACGTTTTAGGAATACTTGAAGAAAATTAAGACTTTTACGCAAGGTTATAGTTTTTTTGTTTTTGTTTATGTTTTAATTTTGTGCGGATGACGTCTTCTTCAGAGCCTCGCAAGTGTCCAGCCGCCGTCTCTAATTCTTCTTCTGCTTTACATTCATCGTCAGGCGAATTAACAAAAGCGTATGTATAAAAAAAAAATGTAAAAGTTAATCACGTGTAGCCCAGGACGTAATATAAACTCTTGCGCGACCCCACACCTCCGCGCAATCACAGCCAGCCCGCCCCTGTCACCTCCACCGCCGTGCGCCTTCTCTTTGAATCCAGATTACAATTACAGTAATTGGCTCTCAATTCTGGGGATTGCTGTTTGACCTCCTCACCCCTTTTTTCTCTCTCTCTCTCTTTTTCTCCCTCTCCCCCTCACCCCTCTCTGCGCACGGCCCCCTACCCCTTATCAATATTCCCCCAACCCCACCCCCTCTCCTTCCACCCCTCTGCTCCACCTGTATCGCTCCATCCATCTTTCCGTAACCCCCCCCCTCGGCTGACACCTCCTTTAAGGTTGCATTCGTTCCCGGTATTCGCCGAACACGGGGAGCAGATCTGTTGCATAGTTTATTGATGCCGTATTCATAATGTAGTGATTTGTTGGATGGCGTGAGTTGAAAGAAAAGGAGGGAGGGGTGTGTTTTCGGGACGGGGCGGATAAAAGAGGAGGTATATACAAGGTGCTGGTGCTGATGGTGTGCTGGGGTGAAGAAGAAGAAGAAGAAGCCAGGAGGGGGGTTAGGAAATTGGTCTGGCTAGCGGAACAGCTTTTCACCTCTCTCTCCCTCTTTCTCTCTCTCCCTCTGCCCCCCCTCCCTCCATTCTGCTTTGTATTCTGCAGAGATGACAGGGGGAAAGCTTTATTGCTCCGAGTTGGTATCGATCGGGGCCCCAGCGAGGGGAGAGGCCAGGGGACGCGGCGAGCAGGCCCTTTTGCAACGACCGCCTCTCCCTCCCTCCATCCCTCCCTCCTCGGTCCATCCGATCCCCTCCCCTTCTCCCCGTAACCACCACCTCCACCACTTACTTGCTCTGAAATTCAAATTCAAGGCTCCTATTCTCAGAGGTTAGCCGGAGAGAGGCAGATAGATTGAATAAAAGAAAGATGGAGGAGTGTACCATTTCTTCTCCTTCTCTTTCTCCCCCCTCGGATTGAAGCGTTGAATGAAGCTGGGATCTGATAAGCGCCCGCAAACACAAACACGGCCGAGGAATAGACAAAATAAAGGAGAAGCTAAAAAGAAATCGCCGCGAGGAATCAGCCTGGCCTCCGGTTTGTTGGTTTTCTGAGCACCTTTTCGCCTTTCCTCCTCGCTAACTGGCCTCCTCTGCTTAACCCCAGCCTCGCCGTATATCTCGACTTTTTCTGGCGAGGAGAGCAGGTGACAGGTGAAGAATGGACCAGCTCGGAGCATGCATAAACCAGCGCTTCAGTGTCCCGCCCGGTCCTTGTTAAAAATCCTGTAGCTGATTTTTTTTCCATGTATTTGAGCAAATTTTTTTGTTGCCCCAGTACAGATATATTGTATAAGCAGCTCTTGAGGTCAAAACATGCACGCTCCCTGCTGCCTGCTGACTGTGTCTACTCAGAAAGCGCCGTATTGTCCGATGATCAGGAAGTGCGCGTTAGTGTGCTAGTTTTACTGTCTCTTGTTAAAGTCCAGTGCCTGATTTTTATCCACGTATTTGAGCAAATTCTTTTTATGAGCAGCTCTTGAGGTCAAAATATACACGCTGCCTCCTGACTGTGTCTACTCAGAACGCGCTGTATTGTCAGATAATCAGGAAGTGCGCGTTAGTGTGCTAGTTTTACTGTCTCTTGTTAAAGTCCTGTGCCTGATTTTTATCCACGTATTTGAGCAAAGTCTTTGTATGAGCAGCTCTTGAGGTCAAAATATACAGGCTGCCAGTTGACTGCATCTACTTAGAAACCATTGTATTGTCTGATGATCAGGAAGTGCGTGTTAGGATGCTAGCTTTGTATTTGAACACATTGTTCTTGCCTCAGTACAGATATATTGTATGAGCAGCTCTTGAGGTCAAAATATCCACGCCGATTGCTGACTGTGTCTAATTAGAAAGCGTTGTATTGTCCAGTGATCAGGAAGTGCGTGTTAGCATGCTAGCTTTACTGTCCCTGCAAAACTTCTTGTTAAAAGTCCTGTGCCCTATTTTTAGCCATGTATTTGAGCTTTTTTTTCTCGTCTATGTACAGATATATTGTATAAGCAGCTCTTGAAGTCAAAATATGCAAAGCGTCGTATTGTCCGATGATCAGGAAGTGCGTGTTAGCATGCTAGCTTTACTGTCTCAGCAAAACTCCTTGTTAAGTTTTTTTAGCTGAGTGCTGTAATCTCGTGAAATCAAAATGTTTAGCATGATTGCTGTTTGCATGCTGTGTTTGCTCGGGCAAAACTCCCTGTTGTATGTGCTGTACTTGTGTTTTTTCTCCATGTATTTGAGCAAATCTTTTCTTACCCCAGTACTAACGCAGGGTATCATTAAGAAGTTGCCGATACAATACATATCTCGATAAAGTGCGCTTTCGATTCGATACGATATATTTCAAATCGATTTGATATGGTTCAGTAAAAAACAAAAGCTAAATCATGGCTGTGATACTAAAAATCTTTGTTAAACCACTTCTCGTGCAAAGTTAATATAAAAAAACGATCATTTTAATCATCAAAACAGCGAAAATGTCAAATGTGTCTCGTAAACGAGTTTCCTTCCTCTAAACAAGCAACAAAACTGAAGCGCTGTAACAAAATAATTTAGTAAAATATACCAAAAAACACTCGTGGCGATATATCGATACAGCAGCCTACGATATCGATACTGTATCATCACATTAAACGACACGATATATTAATATTTCAGTATTTTTGAGCACCAAAATATATACACTCACTGCTGACTGTGTCTAATTAGAAAGCGTTTTAATGTCCAGTGACTAGGAAGTGCACATTAGAATGCTAGTTGCTGTTATCTTTATCATCCACGGCAAAGCTCCACGCTGGTCTCTGAGTCTTAAGATGTTCGGAAGCAATAAGGTAAGCGAGGACTAACTTCGGACGGCTGCAAACCTTTTAAAAATGAACTAGTTTTCCACGATTTTCAAACAGTAGAAATCAGACAGAGCGCCTTTAACCCTCGCACTCGTAACCCTGTGCAGCCAGCTCAAATCACGGCAGAATTTTGGCGAAGGCGAAATCCACTAGTTAAACAATAGCCGCCTCTTTCAGATCTTCCTGTTTGACGAGGGTTAACCAACAAAGGGAGGGCACGACGCAAAGCCAACTGACCAAACTGACAAATCCGTTAATAGAATGCACAGCGCTGCAGCCAGAACAGCTTGTCCATCCGAGGGGGGGTTACGGAGTTCACGTCCATGACCAGAGGGGCTTCGGAGAGGTGAGGGGGTTGCCGGTTCAACTCTCCAGAGGCCGAAGAGAATCCCTGCTGTCTACCGTCCCCCCGCAAACCCACCCACCGCCCGCCCACACAAATACCCCACCCCGGCAAAGTCTCCTTCAGGATACTACACCTCCTCCTCCTCCTCCTCCTCCGCCTTTCTCTTCACTGCCCCGTGCTTTTCTACTGCTGCTGCCGGCTGGTTTAAAGCGTGCTTAGTCACACCGCACGCTGCCTTACATGCACGTACCTGCTTGTGAACAAAGAATACAGATTTCTGAACTGTTTTGCGCCATTGTTTTTGGAGAAATACTACGATTTGCTGGGTTTTAAAGGTGCCGTTGCGCAACTTTTCCGGTGTCCTGGCTTCACGGGGATGTTACTGCTTTGTCTAGAACGTTCCACAGTAGAGATTAAACCTATCTATCGCAAGAGAGGCAACTATAAGCTACGTTACAGGTCAGATCTGTGGAGAGGCGACCCTATTGACAGAAAGAATGATGGTATTTTTGAGCAATAGTAACTCCGGTAATGAATAAAGAGATAGGGATGTTTAATGTCATATCATGGAACATTCTAGACAAAGCAATAACATTTCCATGGCGACAAGCAAGTGACGGATCCCCCACTAGAAAAGTTCTGCAATAATGTCTGATAGTGTTGCACAAATACTCTCAAAATTCATTACAGATTCTCAAAATTCATCTCAAAATTCATTACAGATTCTCAAAATTCATCTCAAAATTCATTACAAATTTACTGAGGCTGGATTCGGTATCTCTGGTCTTATAGTTCCAACTTTGCGATTAATATTTCACAACAATGATAGCTGTTTCAGAGTAAAATCATCCATGTACAAATGTGCTTATTTACTTTAAGCCAGATGCCCTCCCACTCATAACTAAATCACTTCAGCGAGATATGAGAGTTGATCCTATCTTGTCATTCAACACATTTTCAGTGCTGTTCTTTTTTGGCACATCAACAGTTTATGTATTAGACATATTTTAAGACAAATGCCCACATTAAATAAATAATGCCCACCTGATGCAAGAACAATCTAATGCCGGACATTAAGGCTGCTCGATTATGGAAAAAAAAAACATTATCAAGATTATTCCAACGATAATTTTTTTGTTACATGATGCATTTATTCAGCATTTCAACAACAACGCTTGGTTATTGATAATTTAGGCAAAACTTTCAAACTGAAAATAAATATAGGCTACAAATATGTACCTGAATATGTAGCAGTTTTGCGATGTATTAAACGTAAAATGAATAAAATATCCTTTGAACTTGAAATAAGGCATAGAAAAACATAAAAGTGTCCAAAACAAACTATATATCCAGCTGTTCTACAATCTCTATATGTAAAAAAATAAAATAAATACACTTATTTATATAAAAATATCCCAAAATAGCTTATAATTTCAACTTGATTATATGAGTTTGGAGATTGTTTGACACACAAATCAAAATCGCGATCAAAATTTGATTAATTGCACAACCTTACCGGACGTACACTGTGCGATATTTTCGATCGTTTCACTCAGCCCCAGCTTAAACTGTACGACCAAATCGCAAGGTTTAAAAGTTCACAGCTCATGATTCATGTACTCACACTGTATGAACGACTTCAACAGAGTGAAAATCTCACGAGAGGCGACTGGATTTGATATTCTTGTGACCTACGATTGCCGATCAGGAGCTGGTCGTGAGGTATTAATCGTTTCTCGTTATCCCATGTTTACTACACGAAGCACGGCACACGATTAAGTGAAAACTTGATCCCAAAAACAGTCGCACAAATGAAAAAACGGCTCAAAAAGGGCTAAAAATCGCAGTGTACGCTCGACTTAATACAAGAATTATCTTTTTAAAGGTAATGTATGCAACTTTTCTGGTAGGTGGTCTGTCATGCACCTGCTCGTCTCCATGGAGATCATTACAGGCAATGCCACCAAGCCAATTTGCGGGTCAGATCTGTGGAGAGATGTGATAAAAGTACTACTGAGCAATAAAAATATAATGCATTATCCAGAACAGACATATTTATTTATCAAACTGCGGAATATTCCAGGCCAAAAGTAACAAACCGCACCTTTAAAAAGTAAAAAGCAACAAATCTACAACATTGCATTTCTTTTACAACACAAACAGACCGGCTCCCTCGTGCCCGCCGACCATTTTTTACAGCGCACAAACATATTCCTGAATCCACCCAGGACTAGACTTACTTATTCTAACCAATGCCCCGCTCCTATTTACCTCGACGTATTACTACTACCAGCAACGCTTTTATTTCAACCCCCATCTCACTTACTCGTCCAAACAGCAACCCGGGCTGCAGATACGCGTGGATATGAGGTATTTGTGTAAACATTGGATACATGCACTGTTCTATATACATTGCCATTGATATTACCTGTGTGGTTTACAGTATGCACTTGCAGATTGCGCACAACGATAGAAAATACTATGGAGAATTGGGCTGGTAGCTGGGTACATGCCTGATTCATAAAGGTATAGCATTGCGAACCTCGAGGCCTATAACCTGTCTTGTTGGCTGGACGGGGAAATACATTATTAAACACTTTGGGATTTCGTATGTAGAGGTAGGAATATGAATGCCTCGCTCCCTGTATAGATTTGCTTGTTTACGCAATCCGCAACCTGCCATCCGTATTATTTAGATCTGAAATCTGTCCATTTGGAGTCTCATCATGCCCCTGTCTCTTGCTTAGTCCTTTCTTCTCCATCCCATGTATTTTTCAGCCATTAGATCTAAAAAGGCGAGCGGCCCTGTGTTTGAATCGTACTTTGAAGGCCTTGGAAGCTGCAGTATAAATAAAATGGACTTGACTTCTCCCGCTGTGTTAAAGGTCTTAATACGAGCAACTAGAGAAAAGTGCACTTTTCTGATCAAAGATGGATGGTCGAGGAGTGAACTACGCGCCATCAGACTGAGCACTGTGGCGTTATTGGGCTAAAGTAACTGGGGGATTTCGACTGAGTTAGTGTTAAAATGAATCGTTTTGGGCCAGAGCGCTTCTTAAAATTACGCGATTAGGCTGATATTAAATTAACCAAGGACATGTTTCTCAGCGTATTGTCTGCATTTTTGACTGGAACTACAGAAAACGGTAAAAAATGTTGAGAATTTTTACGTGAGTGTTAAAGGCGCGTTGTGTAACTTGTCTGGTGGAGGGTCCTTCGAGTGCTTTCCTTCGTGGAGACGTTTTTGCTTTTTCTCTGGAATATTTCGCAGTGTGATTTAAACATTTCTATCATCATGGAGACCAAACCAGAGTCAGTCACAGGTCAGATCTGCGGAGAGGCGACCTCGCTCACAGTCAGAATGCAAGTTTTTCTAAGGCCCTGTTTACACGAGAACGCTTGCGGGTAAAAACGACAAAAAATACCGACTTTTAGACGGTGACCATCTTGTCATAAAGTGAGAGTTTTCAAGTTAACGTTCGCCTTTTACCTTTTGTTCGGTAGAGATTGACAATTCCAGGTCTGAAACCGTCCAAATGATTCTAGTGAAGGTGTGTGGAGTTTAAAAACACAGTGGAGCACTCACTTTATCACCTTTTTTAACCGTTTGAGAGAAAAACTGAGGGCCTGTTTACACGAGAACGCTTGCGGGAAAAAAACGACAAAATATTTTATCAGAAGTGCCTTTCGTTTAGACGGTGATGGAGTTTTTGGGGCTCAAAAATGCAAAAATCTGAAACCACCGTCCAGAGTGGAAAAGTTGAATACGCTCCGCTGTCATTTTTCCGTCTACACTGCCCAAAATGCAAAACTCTGGTCAGATCTGCTCACTTCACGTACACATTTACGTCACATACATCGCCACCTGGCATGCACACCCCATGGAATTCCACACACTTTTGCGTCAAAGTGAAGATGCAACGCCACTTTTGCGTCTCCTGTTCAAACCGTCATCATATAGACAAAGCCTGACAGAAGAATCAACCTAAATAAACATGTGTGAATGAAACAAAACACAACTCTGGGTCTGTTTGTGACGAGGA
The DNA here is from genome assembly GCF_026225935.1 of Boleophthalmus pectinirostris. Classification (NCBI taxonomy): domain Eukaryota; kingdom Metazoa; phylum Chordata; class Actinopteri; order Gobiiformes; family Gobiidae; genus Boleophthalmus; species Boleophthalmus pectinirostris. The sequence goes on along the minus strand of NW_026571447.1, from coordinate 33,229,564 downwards.
AACGACATTATAACATGGACCAGAAAATATGGGCCCTTGAAAGAGTTACTTTAATCTTAACACTATATCTTGTGTTAGTAAGTCTCTACTGCAAAACATTACATTTGCGAGACCAGATTTCCTCCTGAAAACGCTCGTCTGGAATAAAAAGTGAAGACGCGACGCCACTTTTGCGTCTTCTGTTCAGACCATCATCATACAAACGTAACCTTAGGTATTTTTGAGCTATAAAACCACCTGTAATTGAACAAACGTAAGGTAGAGCTGTTTAAAGTCACACTGTGGAACATTCCAGGCAGAGCAATGACATATGCATGGACCCAAAACCAAAACGTTACATAGTGGACCTTTAAAATTGCTTGCGTTTGTTGGTGTTTTTTGTCAATTTTTTCGTTTTGTTAACTATTAAAACTAAAAACAATGTTAAGAATAGAAAGTCTGTATTGTTAGTCGAGAGAAAAATATTGCGAGATGAACTTATCCTTCGCTCATGTGTGGGTGAACAGGCTGCTCATAGTGAATAGTAAAATTGATTTCTTGTTTGTAAGTGGATGTATTTATAGTCGGATCATTATTTACCTTTTCATACTAGAGTAATGTTTTGCAGTGGAGATTTACTAAAACAAGATGTAGAGCTAAGATTAGAGTAACGCTTTTTAGGGCCCGTATGACGCGATTTTGTGGTCCATTTTTTTAATGTTTCGTCATCGCAAACAGACCCAGAGTTGTGTTTTGTTTCATTCACGCATGTATTTAGGTTGATTCTTTTCTCAGGCTACGTTTATATGATGACGGTTTGAACAGGAGACGCAAAAGTGGCGCCGCGTCTTCGGTTTTTATTCCGCGTTCAGACGAGCTTTTTCGGGAGGAAATCTGCGCGCACACGATGACGCAAAAGTGTGTGGAATCCGATTGGGTATGTATGTCAGTGGTGACCTAAATGTGTACACGACGTGAGCAGATCTGACCAGAGTTTTGCGTCTTGGACAGTGTAGACGGAAACACTGTGGCAAAGCGTAATCAACTTTTACACTCTGGAGGATGGTTTCAGATTTTTGCGTTTTTGAGCCCCAAAAACGCCGTCACCGTCTAAACGAAAGGCACTCCGGGTAAAATATTTTGCCGTTTTTACCCACAAGCATTCTCATGTAAACAGGCCCTCAGTTATTCTCTCAAACGGTTAAAAAAGGTGATAAAGGAAGTGCTCCACTGTGTTTTTAAACCCCACACACCTTCGCTAGAATCATTTGGACGATAAAAGGCGGATGGTGACTTGAAAACTCCCACTTTATGACAAGATGGAAGAGAGCATTTTGACACTTTAAGCTCAAATGTGTCAATTTTGTGTATTACAGGATCTTTAAAAGCCTGTCTTGTTTATGTTAACAAAATTACCAATAATTATAAAGACAAATTACACAAGAAATGGTAATGACAGTTGCATGTATGAGGCTAAAATAGATAGGACCACTTAAATGTCAGTCCTTTTCTTCTTTCTTTTCTTAGACAATACACTAACACTAAGTCACTTTTCTAGTGGATGTTATGCCACCTGCTCGTCTCCATGGTAATGTTGGTGCCTCTCTTTCTGATAAAATACGTTGTCTCTTTTACCCGCAAGCGTTCTCGTGTAAACAGGCCCTCAAACTGGTATCACTTTCTTCTGCCTGTTTTTAAAGTCCATACACCTTCACTAGAATCATTTGGATGATTTCAGAGCTGGAATTGCCGATCTCAACTGGAAAAAAAGCTCAAAAAGTAGCTGCTGAACTTGAAAACTACCGCTTCGTGACATCACAAAGCGGAACCGAGCATTTTGAGGTTTAGAGAAGTGAACTCGAACATGTGTGAATGAAACAAAACACAACTTTAGGTTTGTTTTCGATGACGTAACGATATTCAAACGCGTCTTAAAGCTCAGAAGAGTCAATTTGGCGTTAAATAGCCCCTTTAAACCCGCGTAACTATGGGCCTGTGGCGGGTTACGGGCCTAAAACGAGTGTAGAAAAACAGAAGAGTGCTGATTACGCGCTGGCCCCACGCAGCTGGAGCAGTGGAACATCAGGCTAAACCACAACAGGATCGCTCGCTGTGTTTACATCTGTAGGGCGGGCGGCCGGGCTAGACTCTCACGGTAATCGATGAACGAGGGAGGAAGAGAGAGCGCGGGAGAGAGGGAGGAGAGGAGGAGGAAAAATCGGTAAAGAAAGCAGGTTATCTCCCGTCATTAGGGGCGGGGGATTCCCTGACTGGAGGAAGGGGTGAGGCGGCGGGGGGAGTCTGAGGGGGACGGGTGGGTTCATTGATAAAAAGGGAGCGAGGGGAGACTGTGTTTGGCATCGAGAGAGAGCAGACAATTATCTGTATTGATTAGAGCAGCCCAGTACTGTGAAGACTGAGAAAACTATGACTAGATCAATACGGCGAGCGGGTGAGGGAGGGGCCCGCGAGGAGGGGAGGGGGAGTTTGGGTTTTGACTTGGCGAAAACAGACAAGAAGAGCGATAGGGAGAAACAAATGACCCGCATAAACGAAGACGAGGAGTCGCGGCGTCCGCTGGTGTCCGGGTGGCGTTACGGGAAAAAAAAAAAAAAAAAAAAGGGGAGGGGCCGATGAAGAGGATGCGGAGATAAACGCACACGGAGACGGGACATTAAACGCCTCATGACATTACTCTTTATCATTGATTTGTCAGCAAGACCGCAGAGTTCATTCAGTGCCCTGCCATCACCACACCGAGGCATAAAAACAGAGGGACGGAGAGACGGAGAGAAAGAGGGAGAGAGAGAGAGGTTGGCATCATCACAGCTGGCGGAGAGAGGGCACCGGGGACGGCGTGGGGGGATGAATTGACGGCGGAGTGGGAGAGATACAGAGCGGTGGACAGGAGGTAGTTTGTACAAATCTAAAGTAGAGCCGTTTCAAGCCAATTTGAATCGAATCAAGAGCCGGTTATTTCAGATTGTCGATGATCTGCTCGGCGTTTTTTAATCAGCAGGTCCACAGACGATCCTCTGTCACTGAAAATACAAGGTTTGGAACTTTTTTGGAAGTAATTTGACTATTTTTGGAGTTATGTAAAGTTTATGACCTGTGTTATAATGTGTGAAAAAGTCCCTAGGTCGTCCAGGTAGGAGAAAAATCAGTTTGTCGTCATCCAAGCTGCTTCTTCAGTTCTGTTCTTGTGAGATTAAAAAAAAGTATGCACCATAGAAATAAAAATATGAGGTATAATAAAGGTTTGAACTAAAATATTAACTGCAATGAACGGAATAGAAATATTATCAGTATTAACAGTTTGCAAAGACTGCAGGTGGCCTACAGTGACGCTTTACGGGAGCTTTTGAGGAGGCCACGATGGACGAGTGCAACTGAAATGTTTGTTACTGCCCGAGTGAACACTTTGCAAGCTGCACTAAGAATTTTAATGTACAGTTTTATCTGTAGACTGAACAAATCAGACAATGAAATAATAATGTCACTCACAAATTTGAGATTCAGTGCAATAAGGTGTCAGTCCAACATGTGGAGACACTGATATCTGTCTTTTAAAAACATGAATGTTTATTGTTTTGTATTGTCACTGTCCTTGTCTGTTTTTTAAATGGACCATGAGTCCGGAATAAAGATGATGATGATGATGATTATTATTATAAAAGTGTCAGAAAAAATGTAGTTTAGATCTGTGCAAAAATGTTCTTAAGTTCGATTCTTGTATGCATATTTCAGTCTTTTTGTCAATTTTTCTAGGCGTATTTAAAATGTAAACTCCGAACCGTAGCCTGTATTTATAAATGGAGCAGGAAGTGAGCATGGGTGCGCTTCCAGCTCCATCGGCTCTGGCTCCCAATTCACTTTGCGTTGAAAAATTGTAGCCGCGATCTCTATCTGCTGCTGTCAGTCTCGTCGTTTTGGTTTTAGGCGACGTTTATATGATAACGGTCTGAACAGGAGACGCAAAAGTGGCGTCGCGTTTTCACTTTTTATTCCGCGTGTAGACGAGCATTTTCGGGAGGAAATCTGCGTGCATACGGTGACGCAAAAGTGTGTGGAATTCGATTGGGTATGCATGCCAGGCGCCTCGGTGGTGACTCTCGGTGGTGATGTATGTGACGTAAACATGTACACAACGTGAGCAGATCTGACCAGAGTTTTGCGTCTTGGGCAGTGTAGATGGAAAAGTTAAAGTGGAGAGTATTCAACTTTTCCACTCTGGAGGGTGGTTTTAGATTTTTGCGTTTTTAAGCCCCAAAAACGGCCTCACCGTCTAAAACGAAAGGCACTTTTGCGATAAAATATTTAAGTCATTTTTAACTGCAAGCGTCCTCGTGTAAACAGGCTCTCGGTTATTCTCTCAAACGGTTAAAAAAAGGTAATAAAGGTGCTCCACTGTGTTTTTAAACTCCACACACCTTCACTAGAATCATTTGGACGATAAAAGGCGGATGGTGACTTGAAAATTCCCACTTTATGACAAGATGGAAGAGAGTATTTTGACATTTTAAGCTCAAATGTGTCAATTTGGTGTATTACAGGATCTTTAAAACTCTGTCTTGTTTATGTTAACAAAATCACCATGAATTATTTAACACAAAATACACAAGAAGTGCTAATAACAGTTGCATGTATGAGGCTAAAATAGATAGGACCACTTACATGTCAGTCCTTTTTGCAGCATTTTGACAGTTTTCTTAGACAATACACTAACACTAAGTCACTTTTCTGGTAGAGGGTATGCCACCTGCTTATCTGCATGGAAATGTTGGTGCGTCCCCTGGAATGTTCGGCAGTATTTAATGTAGTTTTTGATGTATGTTGTTGTTGTTTATAATGTTTGTAGTTTTTAATATATGATGTATTTAATGTTCCGCAGTATTTAATGTTTCCAAAAGGTGACGCCACCAGTCCAAGCTACAAGTCAGGTCAAAAAGGTTTTTTTTTAGATATTTTCAAGCAATAGAACACTTTCAAGTAAACAAATGGAAGATGGATTACTTTAATGCCATACTGCGGCACATTTCAGCTGAGAGTGGTAGTTTTTAAAGGTCCTATATTAGAAAAACTGACTCTTGTGAGCTTTAAGACGTGTTCTAATGTTGTTACCTCCTCGAAAACAGGCCTAGAGTCGTGTTTTGTTTCATTCACACATGTTTGAGTACTTTCCAAAGCTCAAAACGCTCTGTTCCACCTTGTGATGTCACGAAGCGGTCGTTTTAAAGCTACATTTTTACCTTTTGTTCAGTAGAGATTGGCGATTCCAGGACTGAAACGATCCAAATGATGACAGTGGAGCACTTCCTGTATTACGACATCACATCACAAGGTTGAATAAAGTGTTTTCCATTTTTAGAGAAGAACTCAGCCTAAATTAATTTGCATAATTTGTGTGTAAAACATGTGTGAACGAAGCAAAAACACAACTCCAGGTCTGTTTGCGACGAGGAAACAACATTATAACAGATGAGTAAATAGTATAACATGGATTCTTTCAGATTTTGCTTCTTCAAATCCACAATTTCAATATGATCTTGTAGACCGCGCTGCCCTCCTCTGTGCTCGGTTCAGCTGAATGCCGGGGAGCAGCAGACAGGGCCCCGTGTTCGGCAGGCGTTGCTTTGAAAACACAGGGCGAAGAGGAGGAGGAGGAGGAGGAGGAGGAGGAAGAGGGGGGTGCTCAGGTAGGGGGCCGTGCTGTGGGGGCCTCTTTTTGTGTGGGACAAAAACCAAAATGGAGGAGTGGGAGTGGAACAAAAGGCACACGGGGGAACCAAGGGAGAGACAACCTGCACTGAGTAAAAACATCCCCCCGGCCACACACACCCACACTGCAAAAACACATTATAGATTATACTCCAAAGACTCCTACATCTGATTTGTTTTGAATAATTTTGCTTATTCAGTTTGTCGTTCTGGGTTATTTCTGCTCGCGTTGTAATATTTTTTGTTCTTATTTAAAGGTGTACCATGTAACTTTCCCCGTGGAGGGTCTGCCATCTGCTCGTCTCCATGGAGATGCTGTTGCTGCGCCTGTAATCGATTAAAAGCAAGACACATGTGTTTAATGCCGCACTGTGGGCTATTCTAAGCAGAGCGCAAACATCTCCATGGAAACAAGCAGGTATCTGATCGCGACACACCAGAAAAGTTACACCGTGGATCTTTAATTATGACTTAATAAAGTGAAATTAGTGTTGAGTATCAATTAAGAATTACAGAATATTGTTTACTATTGGATTCAGAGTGATAAAAAGGATCACGGACATCACGATTAACTAAATATTATAGCTTTTTAATTATGAAAAAATCCCAAAAACATAAAAAAAAGGAAAAAAACACACAAAAAATATATAAAATTTGTGCAAAAATTTCAAAAAAAAAAAAAAAAAAAACACTAAAAAACTAAAAAATATATAAATTCTGTACAAAATTTTAAATAGATTTTTTCTTGTTCAACTTTTCTAGTGTATTCAAGTATTTTTCATAATATTTCCAACATTTGACCGTTCAGAAGCTTTAATATTGTATCTGAATTCTTAATTACTATGGCAACAGTGTTAAGTTTTCATCTCTTCAACCCAAAACGTACAAACTAGGAAATATTTACTAAAAAAAAAAAAAAAAACACAAAAAAATATATAAATTGTGTGCAAAATTTTAAATGGCATTAATCTTTTTTTTTCTTCCAACTCTTCAAGTATATTCAAATATATTTCAACATTTTTACTACATTTGACTCCATTCAAAAGCTGTAAGATTTTATGGCAACAGTGTTAAGTTTTCATCACTTCAACCCAAAACATACAAACTAGTAAACATTTACTGAAAAAAAAAAAACAGACCTACTAACTAAATAACTCTTAACTTCAAAACACAATAACAAATATTTATAATCCCAGTCCTTTTTTACTTCAGCCCAAACTCCTTTTCTGTTGCGCGTGTTTCTGAGCCAGAGGCGGAGTTGAAAGTATAAGAATATAATGTTCAAAAGTATGAATATTTTTCAACATTCATTTCACATACTTGAAAAATCCTATGGTTCACTTTTCATCACTCTGAAAACCATTTACACAAGCAAAGATTTAGTAAAAAAAAACTGCAAAGTAAATAAATCTTAACTCCACAAAACAAAATAATACATATTCATAGTACTTTTTACTGATGTATAAAGTTATTTTTTGCAGTTTGCGTTTGCCACATCAGAGCTGGAGAGGCGGAATAGAAAGTATAAGTGTATTTCAACATTTTTACTACATTTGACCATTAAAAAGATGTAATATTTTGTTTGGATTAATAATTACTATGGAAACAGTGTTCACTTTTCATCACTGAAACCCAAAACATACAAACAAGGAAACACTGAGTAAACAAAACAAGCCTACTAACTAAATAAATCTTACATCTAACAAATATAACCTAAAAAATAACAATAAATATTCACAATCCAGTCCTGTTTTTCTCTTTTTTTGCAGTGTGCGTTTGCCTCATCAGAGCCGGTGGAGAGGTGGAGAGTCGGAGCAGCACTCAGCTCTGGTCTCAGGCACATTACTGCAGTCGTTTGGGCTCATTACCCTGGCAACCCATACATACAGGCGCGCATCTGTCACTCTGCAGCTAAACTCCTACAGCGCTAAGTGGGTTAGCTTTCTCCATAGCGCAGGAAGGTGAGGCCGAGAGCATGTTTACGCAAAAAGATGTTATTGGATTTGCAGGAGGATTTTAATGCGGTTACTAATGATTCAAAGGCGATTCTTGTTGATATCTTGAGCGTCGAGTCGTGTTATGATGTTGTAACGTCGTCAAAATGTACTTGGAGTTATGTTTTGTTTCATTCGCACTTGTTTGAGTAATTCTTTATTATTAGTCTGTCTACATCTCGAAAGCTCAAAACGCTCTGTTTCAACTTGTGATGTCATGAAGCGGTAGCCAGGCCTAGTGCCTCCGCTCAATTTCATTTCTCTCCAGCGACTAGGCCAGGAATCAATGAATCAAATACAATAGACAGTTCGCAAAAACCCTGAAAGTGCAAGTTCAGGCACCAGCCAATCAGTGAAGAGCCATACATTCTGTGTTGGCATCAATTCCCGAGATTTAGGATTTAAAGCCAGAATAAAGAGAATATTTGGTGAATTTCATCAAGGGGAAAGACGTTATTGCTCTTCTTCCTAGGGGATTTGGGAAAAGCTTAATATACCAGTTATCCCCGTTAGAGGCGCATTACAAACGTGACTACCAAATAGCAGAGATTGGTTAAATGACAAAAAAGTACCCGCCTACCATCGAGCGAATGAATTCCAACGCTGCGAGGTCAGAGGGTTTGTACGAAGTGAAACGAAGTACAACCGGCTGATGAATCACTCTAATGAAGCGATAGATTTCATGTTACAGCTACGAGTTTCCACTGCTGAAATCATCCAAACGATTCTAGTTAAGATGTGTGGAGGTTAAAAACACCGTGGTACACTTTACGCAAAAAGATATTACGGATATTTTTAGATTTGGAAGAGAATTTTTATGTTTTGATTGATTGTTAGTGTTTTAGGGTTTAGGGTTGAGTTCATTGTTGATAATGTGGGTTGTTTTACATTTTTACGGTGCAATTTGAGCTTTTATACATGTTTTTAATGAGAATTTAAAACTATGAATGCCAAATAAGCTAAAAAGATGATTTATGATTTTGCTTTGCTTTGGATCAAGAACACCAGTCATCTAATTCCCCCCCAGTTTTCCTTGTGACCACTTCCATTTATTTCAACGGACAACCACTGAAGTATCTGAGACTGAGATCTATGCAATATCAGATAAGATAAGCACGAGCTCGTGGCAACTTCCTAAAAATGGTGAATATTAATGATCGAAGAGCATTGCAAGATAAGGAGGCAAAACCGAGGCCAGTCACAAGGGGTCAGTCTAGTGCTCCTGAGCAATATCGAAGAATGGGTCAAATGCAGAGGAAAAAAAACTCTCAAAAAGTCTACCTTAACCTTTCTCACTATTATTAGGACTTGTTCGCTTTTAGTAATTGAGTTCCATTCTTGGATAAGTTGTAGAGCCATTTAAAGGGACAGTCTGGACCTGGACCTGGAGTTACATTTATTTTTATTCACATATGTTTGAGAAACCTTTTATTGTTAGTTTATCTACATCTCCAAAGCTCAAAATGCACAAGATAAGAATACTTCTAGGGGCAAATGGTATTTTAAGAGTATAATATTTAGATTTGAAAAGAATAGGATGTTTGTCAGTTTCCAGTACTTCTCGTGGCACATTATAGGACAATATAATCCAGCTCTCTCCGCCGTGATCCTTCCTGACACGAGCGAGGAGCGTAATGTCACAAAAGGTTTATACAAAAGCAAACAAATAAATGGAAAAACATAAAGTGTGGATGGAGGTGCCGGCTGGATATTGAGGAAACCTTTGGTAAGGGCAGAAAATGTCAGGTTTGACAAATGACCTTTTAAACATGGAGCAGATGTAGAGAGCCATGTCCACGCTGGATACACTGATGCTCAGCTGTCTCCTCTGCTCCTCCTGAAACTGCTGCTGGTGCAAGACGCTCTAACATCACATCACTTAAAGCTGCACTGTGGAACTTTTCTCCTAGAGCGTCCTTCAAATGCTTTTCTCATAGAGTCTTCATGGAGACCAAACCAGACCAAGTTACAGGTCAGATTTGTGGAGAAGAAACCCACGCTCTCTTCGTTTTTTTTTACTTTATTTTAGCTCTACAACCAGCTGTAACTGAATAAATGTAAGGCAGAGCTGTTTAATGTCATACTGCGGAACATTCCAGGCAGACTAATGGCATCTCCATAGAAACAAGCAAGCAACCAAAACACTGTTAACATCATTATATTTAAAATTTTATATTTCTTTTCCCAATTTGTCAATTTTTTAGGTTTAAAATTTTACTTTTACTTGTTTGGAAATCGTGAAATCATCATCTGTTACCTAGCAACCGCAATGCACATTGGGCGAAAAACTGCTCTGAAGTACAACAAAATCATAATTTGATTCATAAAAGCACAAGAAAACTATTTTATTTTGTTGAAATTGTGTTTAAAGTAACAGAAAAAAGGTGACTTTTGTGTGTAAATTGTACCAAATTCCAGACAGACCTTTTAACTTCCGCTATAATTTTCAACATGTTTTTCAACTTTTCTTCGCAAATTGCTTCTTAATTCATGTAAAAACTATAATATTTCAATTTAAAACTGGTTTTATCTCACCAAATTAAGTAGAAATCAGAGAATCATATACAGTTTAATAGACTAGCAGGTGCATAGACAGAATTTGGGGGGGCTGGAGCAAATAGTCTCACATGGGCTCCCTTTTAATATTACTTAAAAGGAATTCTGGGCCCCTAAAAGACTCGTCATTATTTTTAGGTTTAAAATTTTACTTTTTGTTTGGAAATCATGAAATCATCATCTGTTACCTAGCAACCATAAAGCACACTGGGCCAAAACTGCTCTGAAGTACAATGAAATTATAATTTGATTAAAAAATAAAATTGAAATCATGTTTAAAGTAACAGAAATAAGTGATTATTCTGTGTAAATTTTGCCAAATTCTGGGCAGACCTTTTAACTTCCTGTATAATTTTCAGCATGTTTTTCTACTCTTCTTCGCAAATTGCTTCTTGATTCATGTAAAAAAGTATAATATTTCTATTTACAACAGGTTTTATCTCATGAAATTAAGTAGAAATGAGAGAATCATACACAGTTTAATAGACTAGCAGGTGCGTTGACAGATTTTTGGGGCCCGGGGCAAATAATCTCACATGGGCCCCCCTCCAATATTACTTAATAGGAAATCTGGGCCCCTAAAAGACCCCCTTGAGCCCCCCCGTCTACTGTCCTGTAGGCTTGCACTCTCGCCTCACAGCATGAAGGTTCAGGTGTGGGTTTGACTACTGCTTTTTTATTTATTTTTTGGGGTGGAGTTTACATGTTCTCCGTGTGTCTGGATGGGTTAATTGGGGTAAGACCTTATAATTTTATTTATTTATTTATTTATTTTTAACTTCATCCTACTCCTTTTGAGCACCAGGCCCCAAACATGTATATATCCTTTTTAATTATTATTAATTTTTGTTTGTTTGTTTGTTTTGTTAGTGTTGTCAAATAAATAAAAAAAATTGTAAATTGTAGATTGGTTTTCCTCTTGGCGCTCTGGTCCCCCCCCATTAACCCAAAACATGCACAATACATAAAATCCTTCAGCTAAAGTAGTCCTGACCTTGGACTAAGAGAATTTTTAAAGTTATTATTAAAGCTTTTATTGACGTTATTATTGACGCTGTTTAAATCCAGGCTCAAAACGGTTCTGTTTAGCTGTGCATATGACTGAAACGTTTTCTTCTCTCTGACTTACCTAATTAATTAATCACTCTCTCTTTTTAATTCTAGGATGATTATTTATGTTTTGATTTGTTTTTGTGATTTTTAATGCATTTCTCATTCCGTAAAGCACTTTGAATTACTTTGTGTACAAATTTTGCTATACAAATAAACTTGCCTTAATGAAAATAATAATTTAAAACATGCTTACAATTGAATAAACACCAATAAGATAATAATTCTGTTCATGCATGTGGAAGATTCAATAACACATCAGCTTTAATCATCTTTAATATTCTAATTTTGTATATTTAAGTAGATTACTCATTGCATTTATTCATTATAGGTGTTTCTGTTGCTCAAAAATACAATAATTTCTTCAGTGAATAAGAGCGACTCTCCACAGATCTGAGCTGTAATACGTAATGATGGAAGCTGCTTGTCTCCCTCGTGATAGATTTTTAGGTTTAATCTATACTGTGGAACATTCTAGAAAGCAATAACCTTTCCATGGAGACATCAGATGGCCGACTCATCACTAGAAATGTTACACAGTGCAGCTTTAACACAACGTTACATTAATCTGTGACTAATACAGTGTGTACATATGGAGATAAACTGCAGACTGTGCATTATGTTTTAGATAACTGGTTATTTTATATTGAATTATGTATTTGGATGTAAACACAGATCTGAGACACGAGCTGTCGAGTGCACAAAGTTCTGATTGATGTATTATTTTCATTTTATGTTTGCCTTTTTGAAGATTTTACGTAATTTTCCAGTAAATTATTCATATTGGTGTGGGTCTAGATCAAAGAGACGCTGCAACTCAGTTCAATGGTGATAGAATATGAACTATGAAAGAGAGACCTTTAATTTATTCTGATGATTAAACAGGCCTTTTATATTGTTTTCCTTAATTATTACTTTCATTAATTAATGTCATTTCATTTTGGTGTGAACTGACTACGTACTACATCTTAACTAAAAATACGACCAGATATTTTTGCTTTCTTAGGCTTTCTTGGTGTTTCTTTGATTAGATTTTCTTCCAGATTTTGTGTAATATAAATTTTTAATAAATGATACATGTTTGTCATAACTTTAAAAATCCTCCTTTTCAAAACACTAAATACTTTCGCTCTATATGAGGGGTCCCCAAACAGCTCGGGGGCCTCGGGCTTCTTGCTGAATTGGCCCAAATTACCCAAAGTAGTCATTTTAAAGGGCCCATCTCATGCAAAATCAACTTTTCAGAGCTTTCTACCTTCTAAGAGTGATGTGTGGGCCTTGTATATGTCACTGAAGTGTTTTTTTTTTTAGATTGATTCTGTGTTTTTTTTTTACAAATTGTAGCGTATTTCTGCTACCCTCCCATGTGACAATGAACTAAAGCTGCTACAACAATGACGCGGCAGATACACCTATGACGTGTTTGACGTAGCAGAAAGTCCACCGCCTCCACCCCGCATCGTCTGACAGTTCCCACATGAACACCTAAACAAAAGCGACAGCATAAGCTCATTGTTCTACACTGCAGTGTAAACGATATAATAAGTTTATCTACAAGTGTTTATTAATATTTTACCAATCAGTAATGTTCAGCTGATGTCGACGTGGTGCTTGAGCTTCGTGCACCTCAAAATCCTCATCTGATTCCAGGTCCAACACATGCGGCTGAACGTGCTGTATCGCCATGATGAATAAAAGTTTATTCTACCGCTATCAGGGTGCACGCCTGTCTCTCCCTCCCTCCCTGAGATGGCGGAGGAAGGGCGGCTCACTCAGAGCCTATGTCATGTTTGGAGGGCAGAGCCTGTGTTTTCTCAGGACGGGCGGGGGGATGAGAAATAGTTGGTCTTTCATAGTTCCTGGTTTGTTACTGCCTCCAAGAAATCAGTAAGATTTCATAACTATTGTGTAATGGATGTTCCAAAACCCAAATTGTGCTTGTTTATGTGCAGAAGATACAATGTGAAGAGTTATTTTGCATGAGATGGGCCCTTTAATTGTCCTGGCCCTTTGCTCAGTAAAATCTTCTACATCCTGCCATTTATCCCACATTATTTTCTCTAGACTTCCTGATCATCAACGAAAAACCGAAAACAAGACATCACAGGAACACACTGTGACGGGAGAAAATTCACAATTAAAAAAGTGGAAGCGCTAGGTGGAAAAAAAAAAAAACACAGCCGTAGCAGGAAAATCGTGACAGAGACGGAGTATCGGAGCGGCCTGGGACACGATTACAGGTGTGGAGTTATGCATGCATGACATCACCCGCCCCTCCTCCACCGGCCCTCGGGAACCGGCGCCTTGGAAACCGTCGCTAAGGGAGACCAAACGGGGAGCGCAGGGATGGAGGCGAGGGGGTTGGACAAAATGTGGAAATGAAAAGTACTAGAATTTGAGGAGAGAGGTTTTGGGTAAACAACAGGATTGGACGAAATTGGGGTTTGAATGGTTAGCATCAGCAAATCGTAAAGTTTGAAGCGATTTAGGCTGATGTTTTCAGCGGAGGACAACTAATTTGGGCTTCATTGGCTTTCATAATGTATAAAACCAGTTAACCCTGTAGTTTTTAGTTATGGCTGCTGTGTACTTTAAAATAATCATAATGTTTTGTGATCATTGTATTATTGTTAACTGGACTATGCAAACATTGGTATTATTAAGTCAAAATCTCAGCATATTTTTTTACCTAGATTTGGTTTTAAAAAATGTTAAAACTTGTCAAATTCTTAGGAAAAAAAATGAAAGTAAAAATTGCTGACTAGTTGACTCCTAAAATAATTATTACAAACATACATGGGTTTTGTGTTCACTTTTCAAATCTAACCTCAAAATTTGTTAGGAAAATTGCTATTTGATACTAATATTTAGCAAATATTCTCAGCGGAGTCAACATATTTTAACAATAAATGATTCAAAATCTCAAAGTACAATAGAAAATTAGTTTGAATAATCGTCTAATTGAATAAAGACCAGATTAGACATCTCCAGGCATACTCTAAAATACATGTGATTCTTTATGCATTTACCAGCTCAAATTTCTAATCAAATGGCAAAATTTCTCCAAACATTGTCATACTCTTAGAAAAAATGTTAATACAACTTGCTGACTAGATGACTCCTAAAATAATCATTAGTTACAAACATATTCTCAAATGCATGGGTTTCGTGTATAATTTTTCCAGTTCACTTTTCAAATCTAAACACAGAATTTGTCAAAAAAAAAAAAAAAAAAAATGCTATTTGATACTACTATTTGACAAATATTTTCAGCAGAGAATAAAAAAAGATTATAGTGTAAAGTGGGGCATATTCTAACAACATATTTCTAAAATATTTGCGATTCTTGTATCCGTTTACCAGCTCAAATTTCAAGTCAAATCTCAAAATTTGTCAGAAAATTCTCAAACTCTATTTTCAACAGAGAATTTAAAAAAATAAAATTAAAAAATTGTGTAAACTGGGGCTGTGAAAATCTCAAAAACCGTAGCTAGGCAACTATTAAAATAATCATAATTGTGTTTCGTTTATCATAAATTTTGTAAACAGTCTCTATCTAGTCACAATCAGTATATTTTAACCAATATTTGATTCAAAATATATTTAAATATGCCCAATGTAAATTAGTTTGAATAGTCGTCTAAAGGAAAAAAGACTAGATTAGACATCTTGAGACATATTCTAAAATAAATGCGATTCTTGTATTAATTTACCAGCTCATTATCGCAAAATGTGTCCAAAAATTGTCAAATTCTCAAATGCATGGTCACATGTATCAGTTTTCCAGTTCACTTTTCTAATCTAACCTTAAAATTTGCCAGAAAAATTACTATTTGATACTGCTGTTTGACAAATATTTTCAGCAGAGAATTAAAAAAGAAAAATTTAAAATGGTGGTTTAACTGGGGCTGTGACAATCGCAAAAATGGATTGGCAACTCTTAAAATAATCGGAATGGTATCTTGCTTATCAGTCATGATTCAAAATCTCAATGTACAATAGCAAAATTTGTCTGAAGATTTCTGCGTGATACTTGTCCGAAATTGTTCTCTCCTGGTATGGGAGAGGTTGTAGGGCAGGTATCACAGTTTATCTGCGTTGGAGATGTGAAATTGTCTATTCTTTCACAAACCATGTCTCTCTGCGTGTCCATCCTATTCACCCGACGGCCCACCTCTACACCGCCGGGCTGAACCATGCTCCCTCTCTCCACTCCTCCATTGTCCTCCTCCCATATTCCCTGACCTTTTGTCCCGTCATTTAGAAGAAGGCTGATTTAAAGCCTTCTAATGGTAAAAACCAACACGGATCGCGTTAAGGTCTAGCGTGAAGAGATATTGGCCGACAAAGAGAATAGTGAAAATGCAGGCTGGTAATGTATGAAGGTTACGGGGGGTCAAACGGAGACGCCGGTGAGTGGTTGGAGGAGTTAGCGCGCGCTTTGGGCTCTGGAGGTGGCAAAGAAACAAACAAAAACACCAACCTGAGACGCCTCCTGACCTCGCCGAGCTGCACTTCCTCCCAAAAGACTGAGCTGTGTCCACATACAGGAGCAGACACATCCTGACTACACCGACTAAATCTGCTAAACCAAGGATTAACTCTGTAAAAATGGAAGGTTTACTTAAAAAAATAAAGATACACTATTTGGTTTGTGTAGTTTTGACTAGTTTAAATCGAAGGTCTGCATTTTCAAAGGTTTTAAAAAGTATTTTGACTTCAATTCTTATTTCCTTTCTAAATTCTGGGGAAAGGAAAAGAAAGGTTGGCCTGAAGCACTTTTCAGACCAACCTTTCTTTTTCAAATTGCCATGATCAAATCAAAATGTTCCAGATAAATTATTTGCCAAATGAGTTTACTTTTTTGCCTGTTGTGCTTCACTTTTATTCCAAGATCCAGATCCAATATCTTTTTCTTCAACTTTTTAAGCATATTTCTTGTGAACATTTACAAATACCCTGTTTAAATCATCTTGACCAGGCCTACTTAATCCCGATATACTGCCTTTGTACTCTTCAGCAAGACACTTCAGCCTTCTCGCCTTTGTGGTGTGTGCGTGAGTGCGTGGACGCCTTATTTCTTTGAGTCCACCCCAAGCATGGACTGTATAAAGATGTGGACTAAAGGTGAGGTCACCAAGTCAAATGAACCTCAGCGAGGCTTGCAGGTAAGGGGTAAATTTGGAGCCAGTTCCATTTAAGGAATGTATTTACAGAAGAAAAACAGCAGGATCATGTTTGAACATTTTAAGACCAAAAGAAGGAGCCGGACAGCAGCGGTTACAGAGAGAGGAGCAAAGTTTTTTGAATAGAAAGTGAACTGGAGCCTGAGTCGATAGAGCCAGAACAAGCCCCGATGTTTCAAAATGGCTTCCCATTCAAGTCAATGGGCCGAGCTCAATGGCGCATGACTCCAGATTAACCTTTAGCCCGGAGGTACTTCTGGTGGCTCTGGGCCGATCGAGCATGTGCAGTAGTGCAGTCTCGTGTATCACATGATCGCTTTGACCAATCAGAGCAAGAGGAGCCGGAGCTAACAATGATGAAGCATTTTTTAAAGACAACTGAAGGACTTGAGCTGAGAAAAAGATTATTATCCAAAAATAGGTAAAAATCGCCACAAAATCCGACATTTTTGAAAGTTGTAGGTGCCCTGTCAGACAAACATGAGACGTTTCTGATTACATTGTGCTCTATGAGAAAAATCCTGTCTCAGACCATGGGATTTTTTCTGCTGAAGAACCAGTGAGCTTCACTACGTCAATTGGAGGAAGCTACAAGCAGCAACACCCTATCCAGTTATTTTAATAGATCCATGCGATCATTAATAGATCACTTTTTATTAGGAACACGACGACAAGCAGGTTAGCTATGTCCATTTATAAATACAGTCTATGACATTGTTTCCCAAAAACTGGGTCGCAACCCTCAGGTGGGTCGCAAGAGATTTTTTTGGGGTCGCCTTGTCACGATCTACATGTAGGTTTGCGATATACAGTTCTGACACACGAGAGAGCGAGTGAGTCAGCGAATCCTATCTGCATGCCCTGAACGAGTGCTCCTGCAGCTAAAGTTGAGAAATCCTTGCTTGTTTGTCCAAAAAGAAAGGTAATAAATCAGCAAAGGTCAGTGCACTTCAGGATATTATGGATCCCTTTTACCTTTGGTTCAATTATTGAGTCATAGTAATTGTTCAGAGAGACATGATCACTCAGTCGACAATTAAATATCCTCATTAATGTTCAATAATCAAATCCACCTTTATTTTGTGATTTACGGATAATGTCTATTGACTTGGGTCGCGAAGGTTTGTGAAATTTACAATATGGGTCACCACCACCACCAAGTATTGAGCGCGGATTTTGAGTATTTTTAAACTATACTATAATAATTCAAGGGATCTTTACAATAATTTAAGACTCTGAGCTCATCTTTAACTAATGCCGTTTTTGCAGCGCGCCTCAACATTCTTCAGTCACCCTTATAGAAAATTTACACACCAAAAAAAAAAAAAGAAAAAAATCCTAAGAGATATTCCAAGTCCGTATATAGGTTAACTTTGTGCATTATAGATTTGGTACGTATGTGTAATAAGTGATCAATAACGGTGGTTGAATAAAACATATGGTAGCCTTTTTGACGGGCCGATTTGAAATGGAGATGCTATGCTAATACAAAGGCTTTGGTGGGATCGGCCCTGAACTCTTTCACATAGCGGCGGTTCACATTTAGACGGGCTCACCTGCAGACTCCATAATGCATGAGGTCTCTGAATGTACGCCGCCTCCCCCTGTGCAGCGCCAGCACTCTCCTGACCAGTATCGCCATCTCTGCAGCCCCACACCACATTTGGACTTGTTACTTTAGATTTTGGTTTCAGGCGATGGAGATTCAGCCTGGAAGCGCTAACTGTGCTCCCTCTACCTCAGCTACTGCTTCTCCAGAGTTTGCCCGCTCCAAATACTCCTCCTCGGTTCTCCTCGCGCTTCGTCCTCGTCCAATCAACGCCCGGTCTGCTCAATTTAAACCCCCACTGCAGGTTGACGGTCGCCTGGTTCATCAGCCGGTTTCATTTCGTGGAAACCGTCTGACCTCACAGCATTAGGATTCGTTCGCTCGACGATAGGAGGGTACCTTTTTTTTATTTAACCAGTCATCACTGTTTAGTCGTGACGTATGTAATTCGCCAAATCCCGTAGGAAGAAGGGCGATAACGTCTTTCTCCTTGATAAAATTCAACAAACATTCTCCTCGATCTCGTGAATTGTTGCCAACGCAGAATGTCTGTCTTCGTCTACATCCATCTCGACCGCTTTGTTTACTGTTGTGCTATTTTGATTTCAGTTCTTTACCAGTTCTGACTGAAAAAGCAACTTGCATTCACTCTAAAAAAAAAAAAAAAAAGGAAAACTGTAGGAATACCAACTTTTTGAGAGATTACACAAACATCTTTAATGCCATACTGTGAAACATTCCCAAACAAAGCAATCATGTAACATCTCCATTGAAACA
Organism: Boleophthalmus pectinirostris; assembly: GCF_026225935.1. NCBI lineage: Eukaryota > Metazoa > Chordata > Actinopteri > Gobiiformes > Gobiidae > Boleophthalmus > Boleophthalmus pectinirostris. The sequence goes on along the minus strand of NW_026571447.1, from coordinate 33,210,692 downwards.
AGTAACCAATATTTGCACTTTTTAGCAACTATTGGCTTTAAATTTCCTAGCCTGATTCATCAGACGGTTTCACTTCATGGAAACCGTCTGACCTCGCCGCATTAGGATTCGTTCGCTTGACGATAGATGGGTCCATTTTTTTTATTTAACCAATCGCTGCTATTTGGTCGTGATGTATGTAATGCGCCAAATCCCGTAGGAAGAAGGGCAGTAACGTATTTCCCCTTGATAATATTCATCAAACATTCTCTTTGTTCTGGCTTTAAATCCTCGATCTTGGGAATCGTTGCCAACACAGAATGCCTGTCTTCGTCTACATCCATCTCGACCGCTTTATTTACTGTTGTGCTGTACCACAAAAGTACAGAAGCCAAGAGCCACAACAAACGCAAACACCGCAACAAATACAAATGCGACGACACAACAAAAAGCCACAACACACCAAAAAAAGCCACAAAGGAAATGACCATGGGACTCTATTTTAATGCAAACGTCGCAACAAATACAAACGCCACAACACAAACGCAAATGCCGCGCACATTAAAAAGCCACAACGGAAGTCACCGCGGGAAGAAGAACTACAATGTGAATAGTAAAGGAACGGAGAAGTTGAAAACGTAAGTAAAAGTAATTTATGGTTTTATCATTATTCATTTCACATTGTAGTTCTTCTTGTTCACTTGCCGCTTGATCGGTCCGTCGGAAAATAGAGTCCTGCGGTCACTTCCATTGTGGCTTTTTAATGTATTGCGGCATTTGCATTAGTGTTGTGGCGTTTGTATTTGTTGCGGCGTTTGCATTAAAATAGAGTCCCGCGGTCATTTCCGTTGTGGCTTTTTTTGGTGTGTTGTGGCTTTTTGTTGTGTTGTCGCATTTGTATTTGTTGCGGCGTTTGCGTTTGTTGTGACCCCTCTCGGCTTCCGTACAAAAGGGACCCAGACAGGCGCTTGAGTTTGTCGTCATGGCTTCACAGCTCTTCGCTGATTGGCCCGTGTGTGGTCTACAACTTCCGGGGTTCTTCCAAACCGTCTCGTGTATTCTGATTCCTGACCTAGTCGCTGGAGAGAAATTAAATTGAGCAGAGGCACTAGACTAGGTTAATGGCCCCTCATCCTCTCATCGTCCTTTCACTCTCCTCTCTGTCCATGGCCTTCATCGTAGTGTTTTCTATCGAGGTTTCAGCACCAACTCATTCAATAAAACTATGAATACTTTCTCTTTGTGTCCATCTGAGTCTCTTCAGGTTGAATTATCGTGTACATGCAGTATAATAGAACATATAGTGGTTCATAATAGAAATAATACTCCTTTACACTTATAATGTGCTTTACGGACTCGTCAAAGCGCCGCACTATATTCTTTATTCATTCACTCCATCAGCGGTAGTAAGCAGCTATTGTAGCTTTCATCCTTGGCAAGGTGAGCGAAGTGTCTTGCCTAAGGACACGACAACAGAACTTCCGAGTGGGAATTGATTCTCGGTCCTTTGGGTTGAGAAGCTTGCATAAAACTTGAATGGACTCTAAAGTTGAGTTACTGCAAATTGTGTACTCCCTGTGAGTGCAACTGCGTACCATTTGAAAGACGTAACCCAATCAAATAAGAAAATGACATTAATTGCATGCATTTTTAAAGGTGCACCGTGTAATTTTTCACGTAGGGAGTTTGCAACCTGCTTGTTTCGATTGATATGTTGCTTTGCTTTGTATAAAATGTTCCTCAATATGACATTTAACTCATATATATCCATTAGAGGTGTAACGGTACGGTGGAATGTATTTGTGCCGAACCGTTTCAGTACAGGATGTTCGATTCGGTGCAGGGTTGTGCACTAGTGAGTTCACGCAATTTGACTGTGTTTACATTCCGCCACTACACGTGCAGCTACACGAAGGCTCGGCTCTTTAATATTCACGAAGGAACTCGTCCGTGATTGGGGTGGCAGCGTTTCCCGCAGCGCTTTATAGTTAGGGCAGCCACCTTGACAACAGTTGCCTTGATTACGTCCCTCCAAACCACGTGAATCTTTGCATAACTACGGTCGTCGTGCCCACACTTTTCATAAATTTCTTGCTTATTTGAGAATATTTTGACAAACTTATTAATATTACCAAGCAGCACTTTGCATTTATTTTATTTTCTCGTATGTATCATGTTTAAACAAATTGCTGGTCTAAAAAAAAACACAAACAACATTGCATTTCGTTCCCGTACTTTACCGAAACTGAACCAAACCATGACCTCAAAACCGAGGTACATACCGAACCGTGATTTTTGTGTACATGTACTGTTACACCCCTAATATCCACAGATGACGCCATCAGAAAAAATTCCAGGTAATAGAGCTTTTTGTTTTTAATAAATGCAATTAATTTGTTTGATGTAATTCTGCATAGCAATAACATCTCCACGGATACAAGGTGGCGGCTCCCATACTAGAAAAGTTACATGGTGCACTTTAAGGAAACCTTTTAATAACAATCCACATTCTTAAGTGAAAAGAATATCGAGCCAGACTGAATGCGCCGCACTTGAGATTTATTTTTTCACGTTGAAGCAGAAGAATTAAAACCTCATATTAAAAAGGTTTATTTTAGCAAAGACGCTCTTGTGTGCTAATGGCCGCCTTAAAATACCTCCTTTTCAACCTCCAAGGCTGTTTTAGAAAAGCCTTAATGCGGAACCTAACCTCACATACCACAGCTCCAAGTCAACACAAAACATCCACAAAACGCCGCCCCCCTGCTGGGATCACGCCTTACAGTAAATGTACGACAAAACCAAAGTCACGCGCGCAATTTATGTTCTGAAAAGAAAAAAAAGGAAGAAACTTTGACAATTTACGAGTTAGTTAATGATGTTTTTTGTGTTTTTTTTTCCTATTTGTGCGTATTCGTTAGGGGTTAAAACACACAAAAAATAAAGGAAAAAGAGAGGAGCGTCTAAAAGCTTTGATTGCGTGTCAGAGCGGGATGCAGTATCAGACCCAGTGTTTTTGTGCTTTGATCAAGTGGTGTGAGCCGTAGAGCCGGAGCTTAATCAAAACACGGGGAAGGCATCCTGAACTCTGAGCTCTCCACAACTACGGGAGGGGGGTCATGGAGGCTGAACATCGCAGTGTGAGATATATATGTGTGTGCGCGCGCGTGTGTTTGTTGTTTTTGTTGTGTGTCGGTGCCAGAAGTGCGGCTGCCAATTAACAGACAGTTTGTGAAGAGGGGAAGTGGAGCTGTGTCTGTGCGAGGTGATGCGGAAGTGCAGTCGGCTATTACTACAGGTATCATGTGTGGTTTTGAAGGTTTATTTAAGTTCATTTACTGAATCGAGGTTGAGATGATTGACTTAATACTCGTACTATGTAAAATAAACGTTTAACTTTTATAATTAGACGACATGTAGTTCAGTTGATTTGTGCATGAAAGGGTTAGACATGATCCTTTTTATTTCAGCCTAAACCCCTTTGGTCTTGTTATTTTTGTCATTTTGGTTGTGTATATCCTTCTTGTGCTGCAAATTACCAAATAAACTACTACTACTTCTACTATTACTACTGCTACTACTACTACTACTACTCATCATTTTCTCTTGTCGAAGAAAACAAACTACTGTTACTAAAAACTCAACACAAACTCTTGGCTAGTATAATATTTCTACTACAACAACAAAAACTACTACTACTACTACTACTACTACTACTACTACTACAGTACTATTACTACTAATGCTGTATTGTCCTCCATTTGAGGTGTGAGTGGTCAGAAAATTTCTGTTTTTACATATTTCCTATCTCTATATGTTCAAAAATGTCACTACTACTACTACTACTACTACTACTACTACTACTACTACTACTACTGCTACTGCTACTCCTCATTTTTTCTCAAAGAAAACAAACTACCTTTACTAAAAACTTAAAACACTAACTCTTGACTATATTAATAAATGAGCTACTACTACTACTACTACTACTATTACTACTACTACTGCCAATCCTGTATTGTCCTCCATTTGAGGTGTGAGTGGTCACTTATTCCCTGTCTCCTTTATATGTTCAAAAATGTAACTACTACTACTAATATTGCTACTCATGTTTTTCTGTTGTTGAAGAAAACAATCTACTGTTACTAAACAACTTAAAACACTAACTCCTGGCTATATTAATAAATAAGCTACTACTACTACCCTACTACTACTACTACTACTACTAATCCTGTATTGTCCTCCACCTTTTTGAGGTGTGAGTGACCAGAAAATGTCTGTTTTACTTTCATTCCCTATCTCCTCCATACATTCAACATTCAAAAATGTCACTACTACGACTACGACTACGACTACGACTACTACTGCTACTACCCAAATTTCTCTATACATTCAAAAATGTTACTAATACTACTACTACTACTAATATTGCTACTCATCATTTTCTCTTGCCAAAGAAACCAAACTACCATTATTAAACAACCTAAAACACTAACTCCTGGCTATATTAAAAGATAACCTACTACTATCCTACTTCTGCTACTACTACTACTACTACTACTACTACTACTACTACTGCTACTACTAATATTACTACTAATCCTGTATTGTTCTCCACTTGAGGTGTGAGTGACCAGAAAATTTTTGTTTCCCTATATCTCCTATTTCCTCTACATGTCCAAAAATGTCACATAGCCATTTTGTTGCATAAATAGTAGTAATAGTAGAAGTAGTAGTAGCAGCAGCAGCAGCAGTAGTAGTAGTAGTAGTAGTAGTAGTAGTAGTAGTAGTAGTAGTAGTAGTAGTAGTAGTAGTAGCTCATTTATTCACATAGCAAAGAGTTAATATTTTAAGTTATTTAGCACCGGTACTTTACTTCGACAAGAGAGAGTGATGACTTAAATAATTATTGCAGTAAAATGTGCAGTAGTAATAGTAGTAATAGTACTTTTCCGGGAGTTCCGATTTCCTCTCGTCTGATCATTTCCTTAACCTGAAGTGATTGCTTTGGCCCATGTAGTAAATGCACCTTCACACAGCAGTATGTCTGTTTTAGTGGACAGCTGAATTTCCTCTCCTCTTTTCTTCTCTCTCTCTTTCTCTCTCTTGCTCTTTAACCTTGGCCTCTGCTGCTGTCTCCAATAAACCCCTCCTCCTCTTCCTCACCTCTTTTTCTCCCTTATTCATCCCTCCATCCTCTCCTCTACCCCTCTCACTCGCTCTCTCTCTCCTCTACCTCTTTGTCAACCATCCCCTGTTCCCTTTACCTTTTGTGTTTTTAACCTCTCTTTCTCTCTCTCTCTTTTACTTCTTCTCCCTCCTCCCTCTCTCTCTCTCACGCTCTTTCTCCTTCATCCCTCCATCCTCTCTTTCTTTCCCTCTTGCTTTCTCCCTTCATCCTCTCTTTCTCTTTTGTCAAACTTCTCCGTCGTTCCCTGGTCCTTCCCTTTCTCCTTCCTTTATCTCTCCCTCTATCTATCTATCTTTTCCTTATCCTCCTCTTCCCTCTCTCTCTCTCTTTCTCTCTCTCTCTCTCACTCACTTACTCTCCTTTATGGCATCATCCATCTTCTCTTCCACCTCTCTGTCCCTCTTTCCCTTTCTTACTATCATTTGTCCCTCTGTCATCCCGCTCTCCTCGCTCTCTCCCTCTAACCCCCTTTCTCTCCCTCTCTTCCCTCTCTCTCTCTCCTTTCTTGTCTCTCTTCTCTTCATTCCTTCGTCCATCTCCTCTATCCTCCCTCTCTTTTCCGCTCTCTCTCCTTCTCTCCTTCATTCTTTCGTCCATCTCGCCTATCCCCTTCTCTTTCTCTCTCCATCTCTCTCTTTCCTCTTTAACCCTTCGTCCATCTGCTCTATCGCCTTTTCTCTCTCTTCTCTCTCCCTCTCTTCCCACTCTTCCCTCTCTCCCTTTCTCTCCCCTTTCTTGTCTCTCTTCTCTTCATTCATTCATCCATCTCCTCTCTCTCCCTCTCTTCCTCACTCTCTTTCTCCTTTATCCTCCCGTCTATCCCTCTCTCTCTCTCTCTCTTTCCCCTTTAACCCTTTGTCCATCTCCTCTGACACCTTTTCTCTCCCTTCCCCTTTGTCCCCTTTATCCTTTCGTCCATCTCGTCTATCCCCTTCTCTTTCTCTCTCTCTTTCCCCTTTAACCCTTCGTCCATCTTCTCTTTCACCCTTTCTCTCCCCCCCTTCCTTCCACTTTCTCCCCTTTATCCCTTCATCCACTTATGCCTCTCTCTCTAACCCCTTCCTCTCTCCCCCCTCTTCCTTCTCTCCACCTCTCTATCCCCTTCCCTTTCTCTCTCTTTCTCCTTTAACGCTTCGTCCATCTCCTTTATCCCTCTCCCTTCCATTCTCTCTTCTCTTCATTCCTTAATTTTTCTCCTCTATCTTCCCTCTTTCTCTCTCCTTCATCCTTTCGTCCATTCTCTCTTTCTCTCTCTCTTCCCCCTTTAACCCTTCGTCCATCTCCTCTATCCTCCTTTTCTCTCTCTTGCCTCTCTCCCCCTCACTCTCCCCTTCCATTGTCTCTTCTCTTCATTCCTTCGTTCTTCATTTTTCTCCTCTATCTTCCCTCTCTCTTTCTCTCTCTCTCTTTCCCCTTTAACCCTTTGTCCATCTCCTCTAACACCTTTTCTCTCTCTACCTGCTCTCTCCCTTCCCCTTTCTCACCTTTATCCCTCTCTCTCCCTCTAGCCCCTTTCTCTCTCCCTCTCTTCCCACTCTCCCCTCTCTCCACCTCTCTCTCCTTTATCCTTTTGTCCATCTCGTCCATCCCCTTCTCTTTCTCTCTCTCTTTCCCCTTTCGTCTACCGCCTTTTCTCTCTCTTGCCTCTCGCTCTCTCCCTTCCCCTTTTCCTCCTTTATCCCTTCGTCTATTTTTCCTCTCTCTTCCACGAGGGCTTTTCCCTCTCTCTCTCTCTTCCCACTCTTCCCTCTCTCCACCTCTCTCTCCTTTATCCTTTCGTCCATCTCGTCTATCCCCTCTCTCTCTTTCCCCTTTAACCCTTCGTCCAACTCCTCTAACACCTTTTCTCTCTCTTGCTTCACTCTCTCCCTCTCCCCTTTATCCCTTCGTCCATCTCCTCCCTCTCCCTCCATCCCTCCGTCTCTCTCCATCCCTCTCTCTCTCTCTCTCTCCTCTCACTGTCCCCCCGGCGCGGCTGTTGTCCACTGTTCCACTCATTCATAGTAAACACTATTGATTTTCAGCAGGGAAAATTAAAAAAAGCCCATGAATTTTAATGCCCCTATCTGTCCCTTCTCCATCTCTCCGTACACCCACCTACCACCCTTTTCTGCCCCCACCCCCTCCTCCCTCTCTCCCTCTCCCCCCCGCCCCCACGGTCCTTCTTTCCTGAGGGGAGGATAAAGCGATGGAAAGGTGCCGGTATAGGGAGCGGAATATGGGGAAGAGGAGGAGGAAGAAGAAGAGGAGGAGGGGTCTTCCATCCCTCGTTTCCCAGCTGTGCCTCTCGTGGACGTTTGGCTCAAGGGACCGGACGAGGATCATGCCTGTCCCGTCTTTCTCTCTCTCTCTCTCTCTCTTTCCCTTCTTTCTCGCTGTCTTCTATCTCTCTCCATCGCTTCCCGTCTCTCTCTTTTTCGCTCACTCTTCCGCAAATATATTTCCAATCTCTCTCCTTCACCTCTCTAACCTTTGTCCGTAACTCTCTAACCCTCTCTCTCTCTCTCCCTCTCTTCCCTTTATCCTTTCGTCCATCTCGTCTATCTCCTTTTCTTTCTCTCTCTATCTCTCCCTCTTCCCTTTAACCCTTCGTCCAGCTCCTCTATCACTTTTTCTCTCTCTTTTCCTTCCGCTCTTTCCCCTTTATCCCTTCGTCCATTTATCCCTCTCTCTCCCCTCTACTCCCTTTCTCTCTCCCTCTCTTCCCTTTATCCTTTCGTCCATCTCGTCTATCCCTTTTCTTTTCTTTCTCTCTCTCCCTCTTCCCTTTAACCCTTCGTCCGGCTCCTCCGTCACTTTTTCTCTCTCTCCCTCTCTCTCTTTTCCTTCCGCTCTTTCCCCTTTATCCCTTCGTCCATTTATCCCTCTCTCTCTCCCCTCCTACTCCCTTTCTCTCCCCTCTCTTCCTTTATCCTTTCGTCCACTCGTCTATCCCTTTTCTTTCTCTCTCTATCTCTCCCTCTTCCCTTTAACCCTTCGTCCGGCTCCTCTGTCACTTTTTCTCTCTCTTCCCTCTCTCTCTCTTTTCCTTCCGCTCTTTCCCCTTTATCCCTTCGTCCATTTATCCCTCTCTCTCCCTCTCTTCCCTTTATCCTTTCTTCCATCTCGTCTATCCCCTTTTCTTTCTCTCTCTATCTCTCCCTCTTCCCTTTAACCCTTCGTCCGGCTCCTCTGTCACTTTTTCTCTCTCTTGCCTCTCGCTCTCTCCCTTTCCCTTTTCCCCCTTTCTCTCTCCCTCTCTTCCCGCTCTCCACCTCTCTTCCCTTTATCCTTTCGTCCATCTCGTCTATCTCCTTTTCTTTCTCTCTCTATCTCTCCCTCTTCCCTTTAACCCTTCGTCCAGCTCCTCTATCACTTTTTCTCTCTCTTCCCTCTCTCTCTCTTTTCCTTCCGCTCTTTCCCCTTTATCCCTTCGTCCATTTATCCCTCTCTCTCTCCCCTCTACTCCCTTTCTCTCTCCCTCTCTTCCCTTTATCCTTTCGTCCATCTCGTCTATCCCCTTTTCTTTCTCTCTCTCTATCTCTCCCTCTTCCCTTTAACCCTTCGTCCGGCTCCTCTGTCACTTTTTCTCTCTCTTGCCTCTCGCTCTCTCCCTTTCCCTTTTCCCCCTTTCTCTCTCCCTCTCTTCCTTCTCTCCCCTTTTTTTCCCTCTCTTCTCTTCATTCCTTCGTCCATCTCCTCTGTCACTTTTTCTCTCTCTTCCCACTTTTTCCCTCTCTCCCCCTTTCTGTCTCTCTTCTCTTCATTCCTTTGTCGATCTAATTTCTCTCTCTCCTTCGTCCGTCCCCTTCTCTTCCTCTCACTCGCTTTCTCTCTCTCCCCTTAACCCTCCGTCCATCTCGTCTATCGCCTCTCTTCCTCTCTCTGTCTTTCTCTTTATCCTATCTCTATCCCTTCTGTCTCTCCTTGTCATTTTGTCTCCTTCTCTCCAGTTTACACTCCTCTGTTCTGTTCCCCCTCTTTCTCCCTCTTACTCTCTCTCTATCTTATCGTTTCTCTCTCCCCCCTCTTTCCATTTCTCTTCCTCTCTGTTTTATTATCTCTCTCTCTTTCTTCCTCTCTCTCCCTCTCTCTTATGATCTCTCTCTCTTCCCCCTCTGTCTCTCTCTCTCTCTTCTACCGCTTTTCATTTCTCTCTCTCTCTCTCTTTTATAATCTCTTTCTCTCTCTCTCTCTTTTATGATCTCTCTCTGTTCCCTCCCTTTCTCTCTCTCTCTCTCTCTGTGTCTTATCGTTTCTCTCTTCCCCCTCTTTCTCTCTCTCTCTCCCCCCTCTTTCCATTTCTCTTCCTCTCTGTTTTATTATCTCTCTCTCTTTCTTCCTCTCTCTCCCTCTCTCTTTATGATCTCTCTCTCTTCCCCCTCTGTCTCTCTCTCTCTCTCTCTCTTCTACCGCTTTTCATTTCTCTCTCTTTGTTTTATCAGCTCTCTCTCTCTTTTATAATCTCTCTTTCTCTCTCTCTCTCTCTTTTACGATCTCTCTGTCTGTCTTATCGTTTCTCTCTCTTCCCCCTCTCTCTCTCTTATCACCTCTCTTTCCCTCTCTCTTTTATGATCTCTCTGTTCCCCCTCTTTCTCCCTTTCTCTCTCTCTCTCTGTGTCTTATCGTTTCTCTCGCTTCCCCCTCTTTCCATTTCTCTTTCCATTTCTCTTTTATCATCTCTCTCTCTTCTCTCTCTCTCTCTCTCTCTCTCATGATCTCTCTCTGTCCCCCCTCCTCCTTGTCATTTCCATCTCCTTCTCTCTCCAATTCACATTCCTCTCTCTCTTTCTTTCTTTCTTTCTTTCTTTCTCTCCCTGCCTCTCTTCCTCTTCTCTCCGTCCTCCTCTCTTCCTTTCTCTCTCTCTCTCTACATCAGACGGGTCGGTGCAGAGACAGGCCGGCCCAGTCCGCTGCCACTTAAACAATCACATGAGCACATCGCAGAGGGGAGGAGTGGAGGAAGAGGAGGAGGAGGAGTGGAGGAAGAAGAGGAGGAGGGGGAGTCGTGGTCAAATCTGTGAGCGTCCATCCGGGACAGGACCCCAGCTTTTGTCAGAAAGAGAGACAGAAAGAAAGAGGGGGATGCAAAGATCATCTCGGACTCGGTCTTGTCTCGGTCTTGAAGAACTTGGACTCGTTCTTGTCTATTTTAATCCTAAATCTCTCTTATCGTTTATCTTTCTCTCTCTATCTCTTTTATGATCTCTCTTTTTCCCCTCTTTCTCCCTTTTCTCTCTCTTTGTCTGTCTTATCATTTCTCTCTCTTCCCTCTTTCTCTCTCTCGCTTCCCCCTCTTTCCATTTCTCTCTTTCTATTTTATCATCTCTCTCTCTTTCTCTCTCTCTCTTACGATCTCTCTCTGTCTGTCTTATCGTTTCTCTCTCTTCCTCGTCTCTCTCTCGCTTCCCCCTCTTTCCATTTCTCTCTTTCTCTCTGTTTAATCATCTCTCTCTCTCTCTTTGTCTCTCTCTCTCTCTCTTACGATTTCTCTCTGTCTGTCTTAAGGTTTCTCTCTCTTCCCCCTCTGTCTCTCTCTCTCTCGCTTCCCCCTCATTCCATTTCTCTCTCTTTCTATTTTATCATCTCTCTCTTTCCCCCTCTCTCTTTCTCTCTCTCCTTCTTCTCTCTCTCGTTCTCTCTCGTCGCTTCCCCCTCTTTCTTTCCTCTTTCTTCTCTCTCTCTTTTCTCTCTCTCTCTCTCTCTTCTCTCTCTTTCTCTCTCTCTCTCTTCTTCTCCCTCTTTCCATTCTCTCTCTTCTTCTCTCTCCTCTCTCTCTCTCTCTCTCTCTCTCTCTCTCTCTCTCTCTCTCTCTCTTCATTACAGTCGCTGTTGTCGCAAAATACGTTTTAAAATCCTACTCACTTTCTTCACTTTTTCTGTAAAGTGCCTGAGGAAGTTTTTTTAAAGAAGGGTTGAGGGTCCAAAAATGGAGCGCAGAGTGTTTGAGTGCAGTACATTTTGTCTTATTTTAAGCTAAATGAACATTAATCAGACAGAATGAAGATAGATTTATAAAAACATGAATATAAATGTGCCAAAATAACTGTAAAATACAAATAAAACGTTGAAAATGACAAAGTTGGTCTCGATTTGGTCTCGATGGGCCATGGTCTTGGTCTTGGTCTTGTCTCGTCTCAACCCTTAAAAGTCTTTGTCTTGTCTCTGTCTCGACCCTTAAAAGTCTTTGTCTTATCTCTGTCTCGACCCTTAAAAGTCTTTGTCTTGTCTCGGTCTCGACCTTTAAAAGTCTTTGTCTTGTCTCAGTCTTTGTCAAAAAAAGTCTTTGTCTTTAAAATCCCTTAAAAGTCTTTGTCTTGTCTCTGTCTCTCTCGACCCTTAAAAATTTAAGTCTTTGTCTTGTCGTCTCGACCTTAAAAGTCTTAAAAGTCTTTGTCTTGTCTCTGTCTGGACCCTTAAAATTCTTTGTCTTGTCTCAGTCTGGACCTTTAAAAGTCTTTGTCTTGTCTTTTGTCTTGTCTCAGTCTTTGTCTTTCTTGTCTCACCTTTAAAAAAAGTCTTTGTCTTGTCTCGGTCTCGACCTTTAAAAGTCTTTGTCTTGTCTTGTCTTGTCTTTGTCTCTGTCTCAAGTCTTGACCCTTTAAAAGTCTTTGTCTTGTCTCGTCTTTGTCTTGTTCAAAAAAGTCTTTGTCTCTCGTCTCGGTCTCGACCTTTAAAAGTCTTTGTCTTGTCTCGTCTTTGTCTTGTCTCAGTCTCTGACCCTTTAAAAGTCTTTGTCTTGTCTCGTCTTGTCTTCTGTCTTGTCTTGTCTCTGGTCAGAATCTCTTGGTCTTGTCCTGTCTCAGAACCCTGACTCTGAGGTCTTGGTCTCGATTACTGTGGTTTTGACCACAACACTAGATTTTATCTAATTGTTTTATAAATGAATGAGAACTTCGTACATCAATTCTTTGAAACTGGTGAGGAGAGGGAGCAGCCCAAGAATATAGAGAAAAATCCTGCAACACTGTGCAATATTTTCGATCATTTCAGTCAGCCCCAGTTCGAACTGTATTGCAGGGTTTAAAAGTTCACAGCTCGTGGAATTACTTCAACAAAGCGAAACCCTCACGAGAGGCGACTGGATTTGAAACAGGTTTGATATTTCTGCGACCTACGATTGCCGATCCGGAGCTGATCATGAGGTATTAATCGCTTCTCGTTACCCCGTCTTTACTACACGAAGCACAACACAGCACGAGTTTAAGACAAAACTCGGCCCGATCCCAAAAAACAGTCGCACGAGTGAAAAACCGGCTCAGAAAGGGCCAAAAATCGCAGCTTTACTTGCCAATCGTGACATAAACAACGTTTCAGCACTAGAAAAAAATAAAATTAAATAATTGCCTGATGAAGGTCTAGTGCAAACAGAGGAAAGACCCAAAATGCAGGACTGCAATTGAAAGATTTGTTCTTTGTTTACTCCTGGTGTAGTCCTTATTTAGTCTTGATTTAATCCTGGTTTAGTCCTGGATTAGTCTTCCTTAAATCTTTGTTTAGTCCTAGTTTAATCTTTGTTTAATTCAGTTTTAGTCCTGAATTATTCTTTGCTTAGTCTTGTCTTAGTCCTGGATTAAGTCCTGGTTTAGTCCGTGTTTAGTCCGTGTTTAGTCTTAGTTTATTCCTGGTTTACTCCTGATCTGATTTTGGCTTAGTCTTGGTTTAGCCCTGGTTTAGTCCTGTTTAAATCCTGGTTTAGTCCTGGATGAGTCCTCTTGGTTTAGTGCAGGTTTAGTTTTGATTTAGTCCTGTTTGGTCTTGGTTTAGTCCAGGTGTAATTCTGGTTTAGTCCTGGTTTAGTCCTTATTTAGTCTTGGCTGAATCCCGGTTTAATCCTGGTTTAGTCCTGGATTAGTCCTGGTTAAATCTTTGTTTAGTCCAAGTTTAATCTTTGTTTAATTCAGTTTTAGTCTTGAATTATTCTTTGCTTAGTCCTGTTTGGTCTTGGTTTAGTCCAGGTGTAATTCTGGTTTAGTCCTGGTTTAGTCCTTATTTAGTCTTGACTTAGTCCTGGTTACGCCCTGGTTTAGTCCTGATTTAGTACTTTTTTAGTCTTGGCTGAATCCCGGTTTAATCCTGGTTTAGTCCTGGATTAGTCCTGGTTAAATCTTTGTTTAGTCCAAGTTTAGTCTTTGTTTAATTCAGTTTTAGTCTTGAATTATTCTTTGCTTAGTCCTGGTTTAGTCCTGGTTTAGTCCTGGACCCTGACAAGGACAATGGACCAACAAAGTCCAGAGGAACACAGGGTATAAATGCACACAGATACAGGTGAAACACTTTAGGGCGTGGCAAAAAATCAAGACGGGAAGTAAAACTCTAAGCGGCCAAATGTCAAAATAAAACACCAAGGGCACGTTACACTGAAGGAAAAAGTTACACCGATCTCAAGACCGGTGAGACTTTTACTTTGAGACACACTATTTGAACATAGACATCTGTCAGAAACACGAATTAAAGGTTGTATGGAGGATTTTATTTTATTTTTTTTCAGTTTCAAATTGTCAATGAAAGTTTAAAATACCATTACAGAGATGCAGCAGCCTCGTAATTATGATGACCAAAAAAAAAAAAAGAATGAATATCTATCAATTGTGGACGTAGTGAGGACAGATAAACATCAGCCAATAGAAAACGAGGCTCCCTCTTTATCTATTGGCTGTTAGGTCGTTAATCAAACCCCCTAAATTTCTAGTGCAACTGACTCGTCGGCGTGTGGGGATTGCATGGTTTATGCAGCGGTTCTCAGGAGGCTTTTTCATACTGTCGCCTCCTCACAATTCGCGCAAACTTTGTTGCGATGGCGGACGAGAATCCACGACCAGTTTGTTGCAAAAGAAAGTTCGTTTTTGAGGTCGCTGAAAGAAGAAAAGAAGGAGAAAAGGAGCAAAACCAAACTGAAGTGATTCTTGGAGATTCCTTCCAGCGATGGTGCGACAGAAGCAGACGAAGGGTCTAAAAACACGTCAATCGCTAAGTTATTTCTAGACAGGTCCCTTCAACAGTAATTGTGAACGCGCACGGCTGTAAACAAGCGTAACTTCTAGAGTAAAGAGGCGGGAGGAGATGTTTCTACTGAGGAGCTGTGGAGGAGGAAGGTGGTGTCACGCATGCACAACATTTGAAAAAGGAATGTCACTGTATTTCTCGTCCCTTAAAAAATCCTCTATACAACCTTTAAGCGCTCGACGTCAATCCCGTAAAAGACTTTAGCCTTTGTGACGAACGCATTTGACCCGAGTGACGCAGGGAGGACACGGAAACGGTCGCCCCAAAATCGCACCGACCGTCAACCGTCAACGCAACCTTTTCACAAAACATAATTTAGCCGGAGAGACGTCGGTTTAAAATTGTCAAAGGTCCGCTTAAGTCTTTGTGACGGAGAAGGTCTTAAAATGTTCGTATTAACCCACTTTTCCAATACAACTGCCACCCTCGATGAGCTTCATTTGACTGGATTGGACGATACAGTTTAACGACGTCATTCTCGTAGTCCACTTCTTTACACCGTCTACGGCTGAATGGCGAAGATTAAAAGTCAGGAAATCCATTTTATTTGCTTACAATAAAAAAGTGATCGATCAATATGAGGGGGGGAAAAAAAAGAAAAGAAAAAAAAAAGCAGTGAGTGTTTTCTTTTTGCCCGACATATTTTCATGTCCATCTTCTTGCTCCTAATTTCCTTTCTGTGTCTTGTTGCATCTCCCTCTCTTTCTTTTATCTTCTCTCTCTCTCTCTCTAGGTTTGTATCATCGTTTTCTCTCTCTCTTTAATCGTCTCTCTTGTTTTGATCATCTCTTTCTTTTTCTTTTATCATCTCTACCTCTCTTCTCTCTCTCTTCTCTCTCTTTTATCCCACTTCTCCCTCCTGTCTTTCCATTTTTCTCTCTCTTTCTCTCTCTCTGTCTCTCTTATCATCTCTCTCCCTTCCTCCTCTTTCAGTTTCTCTCTCTCTCTTATTATCTCACTCTCTTCCCCCTCTTTCTCTCTCTCTCTCTCTCTTTCATCATCTCTTTCTCCCTCTCTGTCTCTCTTATCATCTCTCTCTCTCTTCTGCCGCTTTCTATCTCTCTCTCTTCCCCCTTTTTTCATCTCTCTCTTTCTTTTTTATCATCTCTCTCTCTCTCTCTTTCTCTCTGTCTCTCTTATCATCTGTCTCTATCTGTCTCCCCCACTTTCCATTTCTCTCTTTCTCTTTTTCTTCCTCTCTCTCTCTCTCTCTCTCTCTCACTCTGTCTCTCTTAATATCTCTCTCTGTCTCTCTTCTCTTATCCATCTCTGTCCCCCCTCTGTCTCTCTCTCTCTCTCTCTCTCTCTCTCACTCTGTCTCTCTCTCTCACTCTGTCTCTCTTAATCTCTCTCTCTCTCTCTCTCTCTCACTCTGTCTCTCTCTCTCACTCTGTCTCTCTTAATATCTCTCTCTCCTCTCTCACTCACTCTGTCTCTCTTAATATCTCTCTCTCTCTCTCTCTCTCTCTCTTCTCTTATCCATCTCTGTCCCCCCTCTGTCTCTCTCTCTTCTACCTCTTTCCATTTCTCTCTCACTCTCTCTATTTCATCATCATCATCATCTCTCTCTCTTCCCCCTCTTTCTTCCTCTCTCTCTCTCTCATCATCTCTCTCTCTTCTTCCCCTCTCTCTCTCCCTCTCTCTCTCTCTCTCTCTCTCTCTTCTCTCTCTTCTCATCATCTCTCTCTCTCTCTCTCTCTCTTTTATGATCTCACTCTGTTCCCCCTCTTTCTTCTTCTCTCTCTCTCTCTCTCTGTTCCCCCCTCTTATCTCTTACTCTTCTATCATCTCTCTCTCTTTCCCCTCTCTCTCTTTTATCATCTCTCTCTTTTTTCTGATCCCCCTGTCTCTCTCTCTCTCTCTCTCTTCTACCTCTTTCCATTTCTCTCTCTCTTTCATCATCTCTCTCTCTCTTTCCCCTCTCTCTCTCTCTGTTCTTTCTCTCCCCCCTCTCTCTCACTCTGCCTCTCTTATCATCTCTCTCTCTTTCCCCTCTATCTCTCTCTTTTATCATCTCTCTCTCTCTTTTTTCTGATCCCTCTCTGTTCTCCCACTGTCTCTCTCTCTTCTACCTCTTTCCATTTAGCTCTCTCTTTCATCATCTCTCTCTCTCTTTTATGATCCCTCTCTGTTCTTTCTCTCCCCCCCCTCTCTCACTCTGCCTCTCTTATCATCTCTCTTTTCCCCTCAGTCTCTCTCTCTTTTCTCATCCCTCTGTTTCCTCTTTGTCTCTCTCTCTTCTACCTCTTTCTCTCTCATCATCATCTCTCTCTCTCTATCTATCTATCTCTCACTCTGTCTCTCTTATCATCTCTCTCTCTTTCTCCTCAGTCTCTCTCTTTCATCATCTCTCTCTCTCTCTCTTTCTCTCTCTCTTATCTTTCGCTCTCTCTTTTATGACCCCTCTCTCTCTCTCCCTCCCTCCCCCTCTCTCTCCCCTCTCCCTCCATCCCTCCATCTCTCTCTCTCTCTCCCTCTCTCTCTTCTCCTATCCATCTCTGCCCCCCGTCTCTCTCTCTTCTGCCTCTTTCCATTTCTCTCTCTCTTTCATCATCATCATCATCATCATCATCTCTCTCTCTCTCCCTGTCTCTCTCACTCTGTCTCTTTCATCATCTCTCTCTTTTTTCTGATCCCCCTCTGTCTCTCTCTCTCTCTTCTACCTCTTTCCATTTCTCTCTCTCTCTTCCCCCTCTCTCTCTCTCTTTTATGATCCCTCTCTGTTCTTTCTCTCCCCCCCCCTCTCTCACTCTGCCTCTCTTATCATCTCTCTTTTCCCCTCAGTCTCTCTCTCTTTTCTCATCCCTCTGTTTCCTCTTTGTCTCTCTCTCTCTTCTACCTCTTTCTCTCTCTCTCATCATCATCATCTCTCTCTCTCTCTCTATCTATCTATCTATCTATCTCTCACTCTGTCTCTCTTATCATCTCTCTCTCTCTCTCTCTCTCTCTGTTTTCTGATGAATCTGTTCTCCCTCAGTCTCTCTCTTTTATCATCTCTCTCTCTCTATCTATCTATCTATCTCTCACTCTGTCTCTCTTATCTCTCTCTTTCTCCTCAGTCTCTCTCTCTTATCATCTCTCTCTCTTTCTCCTCAGTCTCTCTCTTTTATCATCTCTCTCTCTCTCTCTGTTTTCTGATGAATCTGTTCTCCCTCTGTCTCTTTCTCTTCTACCTCTTTCTCTCTCTCTCATCATCATCTCTCTCTCTCTCTCTCTCTCTTCCTCTCTCTCTCTTATTTCGCTCTCTCTTTTATGACCCCCTCTCTCTCCCCCTCTCCCTCCCTCCGTCTCTCTCTCTCTCTCTCTCTATCTATCTATCTATCTCTCACTCTGTCTCTCTTATCATCTCTCTCTCTTTCTCCTCAGTCTCTCACTTTTATCATCTCTCTCTCTCTATCTATCTCTCACTCTGTCTCTCTTATCATCTCTCTTTTCCCCTCAGTCTCTCTCTCTTTTCTCATCCCTCTGTTTCCTCTTTGTCTCTCTCTCTTCTACCTCTTTCTCTCTATCTATCTATCTATCTCTCACTCTGTCTCTCTCTCTTCTACCTCTTTCTCTCTATCTATCTATCTCTCACTCTGTCTCTCTTATCATCTCTCTCTCTTTCCCCTCTATCTCTCTCTTTTATCATCTCTCTCTCTCTCTCTCTGTTTTCTGATGAATCTGTTCTCCCTCTGTCTCTTTCTCTTCTACCTCTTTCCATTTCTCTCTCTTTCATCATCTCTCTCTTTCTCTCTGTCTTATCTTTCGCTCTCTCTTTTATGACCCCTCTCTCTCCCTCCCTCCCCCTCTCTCTCCCTCCATCCCTCCGTCTCTCTCTCTCTCTCTCTCTCTCTCTCTCCCTCTCTACTCTGTGTATTGATTTTGCTATAAGCAGTGTCCCGGTTGCGACAGGTTAGTGCCAGACAGACAAAGGCAGACTTCATCAACCGGCGTTAAACACGGGAGCCACGTCCTCAATAATCACTCCATCACACAAAAGAGGAGAGGAGCGAGGGAGGGAGGGAGGGAGGGAGGAGAGGAGAGAGAAAGAGGAGAGAGAGAAAGAGGAATGTGGATGCAGCCTGATGAATAGAGAGAAGACGAAAGCATTTGCAAAGAAAAGCCATTGGAGTATTTTCAAGGTTGTGTTTTTGTCTCGACACCAAACGGGAGATGAATTAAGCGCACGTGTCAACATGAAAACCAACGCACTTATCACGATATATACAGAGCCTATGGAAGAGGAATCTGAGTCATGGTTTAGTCCTGGTTTAGTCCTGGTTTAGTCCCGGTTTAGTCCCGGTTTAATCTTGGTTTGGTCGTTATCCAACAGATCATTACTTGATCATGTTTTGTCAATGTAAAGTTTTAACTCCTGGTTCCAATCTTGATCACAGAATCACAGTTTAGTCCTGGTTTAGTCTTAGTGCTGGTTTAGGCCTAGTGTAGTCCTGGTTTAGTCCTGCTTTAGTCCCGGTTTAGTCCCGGTTTAATCTTGGTTTGGTCGTTATCCAACAGATCATTACTTGATCGTGTTTTGTCAATGTAAAGTTTTGACTCCTGGTTCCAATCTTGATCACAGAATCACAGTTTAGTCCTGGTTTAGTCTTAGTGCTGGTTTAGGCCTAGTGTAGTCCTGGTTTAGTCCTGGTTTAGTCCCGGTTTAGTCCCGGTTTAATCTTGGTTTGGTCGTTATCCAACAGATCATTACTTGATCATGTTTTGTCAATGTAAAGTTTTGACTCCTGGTTCCAATCTTGATCACAGAATCACAGTTTAGTCCTGGTTTAGTCTTAGTGCTGGTTTAGTCCTAGTGTAGGCCTGGTTTAGTCCTGGTTTAGACCTGGAATATACATGGATGATCATTTCTTGTAGTCCCTGCACGCTATAGTCCTGGTTTAGTCCTTATTTAGTCTTGACTTAGTCCTTGTTTAGCCCTGATTTAATCCTGATTTAGTATTGGTGGTTTAGCCCTGGATTAGTCCTGTTTAGTCTTGATTTAGTCCTGGTTTAGTTCTGGTTTAGTCCTGGTTTAGTCGTTATCCAACAGATCATTACTTACTCATGTGGACCTTGTATAGTTCTGACTCCTGGTTCCAGTCTTTATTGAAAATCACAGTTTTGTTCTGGCTTAGTCCTGGTTTAGTCTTATTCCTGGTTTAGTCCTGGTTTAGTCCTGGTTTAGTCGTTATCTGACAGATCATAAATTGCAGATCATGCAGTCCCTGTATAATTCGGACTCCTGGTTCCAATCTTGGTTGAAAATCAGTTTAGTCCTGGTTCAGTCTTGGTTCAGTCCTGGTTTATCAGTGAATGATCATTTCTTGTAGTCCCTGCATGCTGTAGTCCTGGTTTAGTCCTTATTTAGTCTTGACTTAGTCTTGGTTTAGTCCTGGTCTAGTCCTGGTTTAACCCTGATTTAGTCTTGGCTGAATCTTGGTTTAGTCCTGGATAGTCCTGGTTTGGTCTTTATTTAACCCTGATTTAGTCCTGATTTAGCCTTGGTTTAGTCTTTGTTTAGTCCTGGATTAGTCCTGGTTTAGTCCTGGTTAAATCTTTGTTTAGTTCTGGTTTAGTCATAGTTTAATTTGGGTTTAGTCCTGGTTTAGTCCTGGATTAGTCCTAGTTAAGTCCTAACTGAACCCCTTTTTATTTTAGTCTTATTTTAGTCCTTGTTTATATACTGGTTTGTTGTTTGATATATTCTGGTTTCCAGGACAACATAATCTTTTGGTCCTGGTTTAGTCTTTGTCCAGGTCATTGTCAGTCTTGGTTTAGTCCTGGCATAATCCTGGCTTCATCTTAGTTCAGTCCTGGTTTAGTTTTTGCTTTGTGTTTCTTTAATACTGGCAGAATCTGGATTTAGTCCTGGTTTAGTCCTGGGTTAGTCCTGGTATAACCCTGGCTCCTTTTTGGTTCAGTCCTGGTTTAGTCCTGGTTTAGTCCTGGTATATTCTTTGTTGTATCTTTCTTTAAGAAAGGCAGAGTCTGGGTTTAGTCCTGGTTTAGTCCTGGTTTAGTTCTGTTTTAGTCCTCGTTTAGTCCTGGTTTAGTTCTGTTTTAGTTCTGGTATAGTCTTTGCTTTGTGTTTCTTTAATAAAGGCAGAGTCTGAGTTTAGTCCTGGTTTAATTCTGGGTTAGTCCTGGTATAAACCTGGCTTCGTCTTGGTTCAATCCTGGTTTAGTCCTGGTTTAGTCTTGGTTTAGTCTTTGTTGTGTCTTTCTTTAATAAAGGCAGAGTCTGGGTTTAGTCCTGGTTTAGTCCTGGCACAGTCTTTGTTGTATCTTTCTTTAATAATCGTAGAGTCTGGGTTTAGTTTTGGTTTAGTCCTGGTTTAGTCTTGGTTTAGTCTTTGTTGTGTCTTTCTTTAATAAAGGCAGAGTCTGGGTTTAGTCCTGGTTTAGTCCTGGTTTAGTCCTGGTTTAGTCTTTGCTTTGTGTTTCTTTAATAATTGGCAGAGTCTGGGTTTAGTCCTGGTTTAGTCCTGGTTTAGTCCTGGTTTAGTCTTTGTTGTATCTTTCTTTAATAATCGCAGAGTCTGGGTTTAGTTTTGGTTTAGTCCTGGTTTAGTCCTGGTTTGTAGTTCTTTCTTTTTAATAAAGGCAGAGTCTGGTTTTAGTTTTGGTTTAGTCCTGGTTTAGTCCTGGTTTAGTCTTTGTTGTATCTTTCTTTAATAATCGTAGAGTCTGGGTTTAGTTCTGGTTTAGTCCTGTTATAGTCTTTGTTGTATCTTTCTTTAATAATCAGGCAGAGTCTGGGTTTAGTCCTGGTTTAATTCCTGGGATAGTCTTTGGTATAATACCTGGTTTCTTGGTTTAGTCCTGGTTTAGTCCTGGTTTAGTCCTGGTTTTAGTCCTTTGTTAGTCTTTGTTGTTGTCTTTCTTTAATAAAGGCAGAGTCTGGGTTTTAGTCCTGTTATAGTCCTGGAACAGTTTTTGTTGTATCTTTCTTTAATAATCGTAGAGTCTGGGTTTAGTTCTGGTTTAGTCCTGTTATAGTCTTTGTTGTATCTTTCTTTAATAATGGCAGAGTCTGGTTTAGTCCTGGTTCAGTCCTGGTTTAGTCCTGGCACAGTCTTTGTTGTATCTTTCTTTAATAATCGCAGAGTCTGGTTTTGGTCCTGATTTGGACCTCACACACGATGATGCATTTGACTGTAATTGTAACGTTATTATTAGCAGCAGATTCAGGAGCTCCACATTAAAACCTCTCTCTCTTTTTTTTTTTCTTTTTTTGAATCTCCACAGAAGGAATTTCTTCATTATAAAAGTCAAACGTGTATTTCAGTCCCGCTCGTGTGTGTTTGTGTGTGCGAGACGGTTTTCATCTCCACTTAATCTCGGGCCCCTGATTCAGAGTGCACACTGAGGCGCCTAATAGGATGTGACTGGGCTCTGCGGCGCTGGCCGGCGAACCGCTAATGAGCGCGCCGCCACAGCCCCACAATCAAAGGGCTTCATCAGCTCTCCTAATTACTGTAAACTTCGTTAGCGCGACTGGAGAGCTCCCATCTGCCGCCGCTAACAAAGTGCACCCAAATATAACACGGACGCACCCGCAAAAAAAAACAAATCCAGCGCTGTTATTAAAAGCTTCCCCGCGTGTGTTTTAACGTCGTTTTCTCGCCGCGAACGTGTTTTGTTTCGTTCACGCGTGTTTAAGATGCACACGGTGATCAGGAAGTGCTCCAAAACGCCTTCGCTTGAATCGTTTGGATCATTTCAGCCCAGGAATTGCCGATCTCTACTGAACGGAACGTAAAAAGTAGCCGGAAGTGCACTCGAAAACTACCACTTCGTGACATCACAAGGTGGAACGGAGCATTTTGAGCTTCGGAGATGTAGACGGACGAATAATAAAACGTGTGAGAATGAAACGAAACTCAACTCGAGGTTTGTTTTTGAGGAGGTAACAACATTATAACACGACTTAAAGCTCACAAGAGTCAAGTTTTTGTAATACACGACTTTTAATGTTTATGTTTTAATGTTTTGTGTTAATGTTAATGTTTTATTTGTCTAGAATAGATCAGGGGTGGGCAAAGTACGGCCTTTAATCTTTTAAAATCCGGCCCGCCAAACTTAAATAATAATAATAATAATAATAATAATAATAAAAATAAAATAAAATAAAATAATAAAATAATAATAATAATAATAATAAAAATAAAAAATAAAAAATAAAAAATAAAAAATAATATAATAAATAATAATAAATAATAATAATAATAATAATAATAATAATAATAATAATAATCTTCAGTGTTTTAAAAATCATTTCTATAAGTAGTAAATACCGTGGGACTTGAAAGACAGATATTTTGTTGTAATGCTTTGTAATGATTTTCAGTTATGCGATATATTTTCTACATATCACATGTTATTATTATATTATTTATTTTTTTTTCTTTTATGAGGTGGATTACCTAAAAAATTCATCCATCTGCTCCTGGTCCAGCCCTTCTGTCAAATTTTAGAACTCTCTGTGGCCCATGAGTCAAAAAGTTTGCCCACCCCTGGTCTAGATCATAATTTAGTAGGGATTAGGGGTGTGCAAAAATATTGAAACATCGGTATATCGTATCGTTTAATGTGATGATACAGTATCAATATTGTGGGCTGCTGTATTGATATATCGCCAAAAGTATTTTTTAGTATATTTTACAAAATTATTTTGTTACAGCGCTATAGTTTTGTTGCTTGTTTAGTGGAAGGAAACTTACTTATGCGACACATTTGACATTTTCACAGTTTTGATGATTAAAATGTTTGTGTTTGATATTAACTTTGAACAAGAAGTGGTTTAACGAAGACTTTTAGTGTCACAGCCATGATTTTAGCCTTTATATTTACTGACCCGTATCGAATAAATTTGAAATATATCGTACTGAATTGTAACGCATCGAATTAACAAAGTTTGATCATGATTTGAGCAAATTTCACTTGACAAGTAAAATTATCTGCCAAGTTTTTGTACTTAAAATATGAAAATAAATCTTACTGTAATTAAAATAAGAAAAACAACAACTTTTTGGACTTAAAATAAGAAACAAAATCGAATGTTGCTTGAATTAAGAAAAACACACTTATTCCATTGGTCGATCATTTTACTTGTCAAGTTGAATCGACTCAAATAAAGTAAAATGTTCATAATTTAAGTCATTTTAAATCACTTAGATATTAGAAATGTAACAATATCCAAATCTTACAGCACGATATTTATTGCAATATTTTATGGAGCATATAAAGAAAACTGTTAATATGCTACTTTTTCCTCTTAAAATGCCTTGATGAGACTTAATAATTCAAAGAACTAAGACTTAAAAGTGCTTAGAACTGTTATTTCTTCTTGTAGTTTGCACCAAAATGGAGCAAAGGATCATGGTCTATGTAGTTCCCTCTGTTTTTCAGCTATTTCCGCACCATAACAATGAATTTCAGCAAAGAGGCTTGTAATTCGATATATTGATACGAGACTTTTGATGATATGATATCACTATATTTTGGTTATTATATTCGTTATATATCACTCATTAGGTAAAATAAAATCAAGCAGTGAAGTTAATTTTGTTTGGAAAAGAAGAAACATTTCTACCATCCACACGCACAAACGATTTACCTAAAACTCCTCAAAACAAAACCGTGAATTCAAACGAAATTTTATCTTCGCCGTGAATCAAAGTCGCTTCCACCACACCCACCGTCATTTTTCATCTGGAGATCTGTTCTTAAGTCCAGAATCATTTACATTACCGCTACAAGCAATTCTCATTTTCTCTTAAAGACGTTCCAATCAGGTGACAGGAGCAGGATTAATGTGTCCCAAATATACGGAGTAAAAGGGGTCTGTGTCTGGGTGCTTAAAAAGTCTGTTTTTTTTACTGTTTTGTTCCAAGTAAATTACACCATTATTCAAACTGTACGACGATTGCACAGGTTATTTGCCAAATGCTGACATCAGTACTTCCTTTTGTACTTCTGAAACAATTTCGGTTCACTTCATTTGGTTTGCAGCAGGAAAAACGAGGTAGTATTCTAGTTAATAAGGCGCAGTATTTAGTATTTAAGTTACAAATACACTGCAAAAAGTAATGACTTGAGAAGATTGGTGTAGTCCTGGTTAAGTCCTGGTTAAGTCCTGGTTAAGTCCTGGTTTAGTCCTGGTTTAGTCCTGGTGTAGTCCTGGTTTAGTCCTAGTTTAGTCTCGTTTTAGCCCTGGTTTAGTCCTGATTAAGGTTTGTCTTAATTTTGGTTAAGTCCTGGTTTAGCCCTGGTTTAGTTTTTTTCTTAATCCTGGAATAGTCCTGGTTAAGTCTTGGTTTAGTCCTGGTTTAGTCCTAGTTTAGACCTGGTTAAGTCCTGGTTTAGACCTGATTAAGTCCTGGTTTAGCCCTGGTTTAGTCCTGGTTTAGTCCTGGTTAAGTCCTGGTTTAGTCCTGGTTTAGTCCTGGTTAAGTCCTGTTTTAGACCTGTTTTAGTCCCCGATTAGTCCTGGTTTAGTCCTAGTTTAGTCTTGTTTTAGCCCTTGTTTAGTTCTGATTAAGGGTTGTCTTAAATTCGGTTAAGTCCTGGTTTAACCCTGGTTTAGTTTTGTCTTAGTCCTGGTTTAGTCCTGGAATAGTCCTGGTTAAGTCTTTGTTTAGTCCTAGTTTAGTCTTTGTTTTGCCCGGGTTTAGTCCTGATTTAGTTTTGTCTTAGTCTTAGTTTAGTCCAGGTTTAGCCCTGGTTTAGTCCTGATTAAATCCTGTTTTAGTCCTGCTTTAGTCCTGGTTTAATCTTAATTTAGCCCTGGTTCACTCCTGATTTAGTCTTGGTTTAGTCTTGGTTAAGCCCTGGTTTAGTCCTGGTAAAGTCTTTGTTTAGTTCTGGTTTAGTCTTGGTTTAATCGGGGTCCTGGTTTAGTCCTGAACCCCTTTTTAGTTTAGTCTTATTTGCGTAATACAGGACTTTAATGTTTATTTTGTTTGACTAGATCAGGCAAGTCCAAACTACGGCCCGGGGGCTAAACGCGGCCCTCACACCAATTTTTTTTGGCTCTCAGTCTTCATGTAGAATTGACCCAAATGACCAAAAGTAGTTATTTTTACTGCTAATTTAGGTCTGATAACTTAACTTAACTTTTTTTGACGTGGTAAAGACTTAACATGGGGGCTCAGAAAAACCTACATTGCACGGTACAATATTTATTGTGATATTTTGTGGAGGTTAACACATTTGTGAATATTTAACTTTTTCCTCTTAAAATGCCTTGACAAGACGTAATCCAAAGAACTAAGACTTAAAAGTGCTTAAAACTGTTATTTCTTCATGTAGTTTGGACCAAAATGGAGCAAAGGATCATGGTCTATGTAGTTCCCTCTCTTTTCTAGCTATTGCTGCACCATTTAAAGGTGTATTGCGTAACCTTTCCAATGCTTTTCTCCATGGAGATGTTATTGCTTTGTTTTGAGTTTGGTTTAAACCTTTCTGTCCTCACTGGAGACCAAGCCAGACCAAATTACAGGTCAGATCTGCGGAGAGGTGACCACAATAAGAGTCAGAATGCAGGTTTTTGTAGGTATTTTTGAGCTATAAAACCCACTTCTAAATGTACCTAAAGTAGAGCTGATTAATGTCACACTGCGGAACATTCCAGGCAGAGCAAAACAAGACACACTGCAAAAAACTAAATCTAGTCAAGTTCAGATGACTTGAATTAAGAAAGTTTTATCATGATCTGACTAAATTTCACTTGACAAGTAAAATTATCTGCCAATGGAAACAAGACTTTTTTTTTTTTTTTACTTAAAATATGAAAATCAATCTGGCTGTACTTAAAATAAGAAAAACAACAACTTTATGGACTTAAAATGAGAAACTAAATCGAATGTGGCTTGAATTAAGAAAAAAACACTTATTCTATTGGTCGATCATTTGACTTGTCAAGTTGAATCGATTCAAATAAAGTCAAACGTTCTTAATTTAAGTCATTTTAACTTACCTAGATTTAGTTTTTTTTTCCAGTGAATATCCATAGAAACAAGCAGGTATCAGACCCCCAACGGAAAAGTTACACAATGCTCCTTTAACTTGATTTAAGTAGATTTTACTTAAGCGTTTTTGTTGGCTTATGTTCAATAAAACTAGGTGTAATTTTCTGTTTTAATGCCAAAAAGACTTGCATTGGTAGATAATTTTACTGCTCATGCGAAATTTACTCAAATCAACAAAAAAATGTCTTAATTCAACTCATTTTAACTTGGCAAGAGTTTAGTTTTTGTAGTGTATTGTCTTATAATTCTGTTTTTTAATGTATATGTTGACTGAATATACTGTATTTTGTATTTGAACTGAACAATAAAATACGATTTGCGTTTTCCTATAGATCTAAAATTGCTATGGCATAACTTAAAGATGCACTACGTCACTTTTCTAATAGAGGGATCACACAGTCTTGATTCTGCCATGGAGATTGTATTCCTTTTTATCGCTTTTCCAGGAATGTTCCACCATTATAACACTATAAATATCCACATAGAGATGCACTATACTTATACACATAGAGAAAAGCAGGTGATACTACCAGGCCGTGTTACAGGTCAGATCTGTGAAGAGGAGATTCCACTAACAACTAGAATAAATATAAATCTAAAATTAAATAAATGCAATATTGGGATTTAGGAGCCCAGAACTGAATCGTTTATGTATTAATTAATATTAGAGGGGGGCCCATGTGAGGCTTCTTGCCCCGAGCCTCCACGTATCTGTCGACGGGCCTGTGCACAAGTCTGTCGAGGAAAGTTACGCAGTGCACCTTTAAAAATCAAAGCCAAGTGTGATGTAGACGTGATTTTAAAGTGGTCTTCTTCTTCTTCTTTCATAATGGATTGTGGTTACAAAACAGCATCGGGGGGAATCCTGAGACTTAAAGGTTGTATGGAAGATTTTCCAATGAAAGAGAAATGCAGTGACAGTTTTTCAAATGTTGCGCTTCGCTCCTCTTCCCCTTCTCTTCTTCTTTCAGCGACGTCAAAAACAGACTTTCTTTTGCAGCGAACTGGTCGTGGATTCTTGTCCGCCGTTACAACACACTTTGTGCAAACTGAGAGGAAGCTGCAGTTCCAAAAAGACGCTAAGAACCGCCGTTTTGGTCGAGTAAACAGCATCAGTGCGCGAGAGACGAACGTAAACCACGTAATCCCCGCGCGCCGGCAAGTTGGTGACGCTAGAAATGTAAGGAGTTTGGTTGACAACCCCAACAACCAATAGATAAAGAGGTAGCCTTGTTATCTATTGGTTCGTGTTTATCTGCCCCCACCACGTCCACAGCTGATAGATTTTCATTCTTTTTTTTTTTGGTCATCATAATTACAAGGCTGCTGCATCTCTATAATTCTATTTTGAACTTTCATCGACAATTTGAAACAAAAAAAAAAAATCCTCCATACAACCTTTAAGACGGAGCAGCAGCAGCAGCAGAGACACGACTCCAGAGCAGCAGGTACCCATGTACAGAACCCCCCTCCACCTTCACCTTCTACTCCTCCTTCTTCTATCTCTCTCTCTTGGCTTCTTTTGTCTCTCTCTGTATATATATCTCCCAAATCTTCCCCTCACTCTCTCTCCATCTCTCTTTCTCTCTCTCTCTCTGTCTCTGTCTGTTCTCTACACCTCGCTATCGCTCTGTCTCTCTTTCTCCCCCCATCTTCCCCCCTCTCTCTCTATCACTGTCTCTTCTCCTCTTCTCTTTCTTGCTTTGTCTCTCTCTCTCTCCTACCTCCTCACGTTCTCTGTCTCTTTATCTTGCTCTCTGTCTCTCTCTCCTATCCCCTCCTCACTCTCTTTTTTTCTCTCTCTCTATCTCTGTCTCGTCTCCACTCCTTTCTTTCACTCTATCCCTTTCTCCTATGTCCCTTCTCTCTCTTTCGCTCTCGTTATCCGTCTCTTCCCCGCTGCTCTCCCTCGCGCTCTCCTTCTCCTTTCCCCCCTCATTCTCTTTTTCTCTCTCTCTATCTCTGTCTCTTCTCCGCTCCTTTCTTTCATTCTATCCCTCTCTCCCCTATTGTCCCTCCTCTCTTTTCTTTCTCTTCCCCCATTCCCCCTCATTCTCTATTTTTTCTCTCTCTCTTTATCCCCGTCTCTTCTCCACTCCTTACTTTCATTCTATCCCTTTATCATCCCTTCTCTCTCTTTCCTATCCTCTCTCCTTCTCTCTTTTTATCTCTCCGTCTATCTCTGTCTCTTCTCAACTCCTTTCTTTCACTCTATCCCTTTCTCCTATATCCCTTCTCTCTCTCATCCTCTCTTTCTCTCTCTATCTCTCTCTTCCCCATCCCCCCATTCTCTCTCTCTCTCTCTCTCTGCTTTCTCTCGCTGTATCTCTCGCTTTTTCCTATCCCTCCACACTCTCTCTTTTTCTCTCTCTATCCCTGTCTCCTCTCTATTCCTTTCTTCCGCTCTTTACCTCTCTCCCGTGTCGTCCTTCCTCTTTCTCTCTCTATCTCTCTTTCTCTTCTCTTTCTCTCTTTATCTTTGTCTCTTCTCCACTGCTCTCTCTCTCTCTACCCCCCCCCCCCCTCTATTTTCTCTCTCTATCTCTGTCTCTTCTCCACTCCTTTCTTTCACTCTGTACCTCTCTCACCTATCGTCCATCCTCTCTCACTCTTTCTTGCTCTATCTCTCTCTTCCTTATCCCCCATTCTCTTTCTCTCTCTTTACTCTGTCTCTTCTCCACTGCTTTGTTTTGCTCTCTCTCTCTCTCTCTCTCTCTCTCTCTTTCCTATCCTCCCTCACTCTGTCTTTTTCTCTCTCTATCTCTGTCTCTTCTCCACTCCTTTCTTTCGTTTTATCTCTTTCTCTCCTACTCATCCGCATTCTCTTTCTCTCTCTTTATCTCTTTCTCTTGTCCACTGCTTTCTCTCTCTCTCTCTCTCTCTCTCTCTCTCCTATTCCCCCTCAATCTCTCTCTTTTTCTCTCTCTATCGCTTCTCCGCTCCTTTCTTTCACTCCTTTCTTTCACTCTCTCCCCGATCATCCCTCCTCTCTCTTTTTCTCTCTCTTTCTTATCCCCCATTCTCTCTGTCTCTTCTCCACTCCTTTCTTTTGCTCTATCCCTCTCTCTCCTATTGGCCCTTCTCTCTCTCTCTTTATCTCTCTATCTTCCTTCTCTCCTCCACTGCTCTCTCTCTATCTATCTCTCTCTCCCTCCCCTATCTCCCCTCCTCTCTCTTTCTCTCTCTCTTTCTTTGATCAAAGCACTTCCTTTCAGTGCCCCCACGATCCCTCTACCCCTCCTCTCCTCCCTCCGGTTCTACCTTCTGCTGTTCCCCTCTCCTCCCCCCTTCATCCCGCCTTCATCCCTCTTTTTATCCCTCCTTCCCGTCCCCATCACAATTTGACTGATGATTACACCCGTCACTCAAGGCAGCGTGTGGCCACTGATTTATTTTTTTTCGTTCCATCCATTTTGACACTAAACCCGAGCCGTCTTACGTAAGTTACAATGGACCAAAGTGTTTTATTTGTGCAGAATTTGTATTTTGACGTTGTTAATCCGTTTGCCATTTGAGAAAGTTCTTTTGTTTTTCTTATTTAAAGTTTATATTGCAATTTATTTCCTTCGCTCGAGAGAAAAACAACGCAATTTAACAACGTCTGCCAACTCCTCTTCTTCACAAAAATGTTATCGCTTTGGCCGGAACGTTAAACAAAATGACATTTAACTTAATGATCTCCATGTTACAGGTCGGATCTGTGGAGAGACGGTCAGAATGCAGGTTTGTCAAGGTATTTAGAGCGCCAAAAATATGTTCCTCATTGAATATTTGCGAGATAGATGATTTAGATTCCAGTTCTTTACCAGTTCTGACTGAAAAAACAACTTGGATGAAAAATAAACTAAACAAAACTGTAATCCAAGAATACCAACTTTTTGAGGGATTACACAAACATCTTTAATGCCAAACTGTGAGACATTCTAAACAAAAGCAATCATGTAACATCTCTACTGAAACAAGTAAGGATAGATCAATATTTGCACTTTTTAGCAGCTGTCTGTCTTAAATTTCCTAGCCTGATTCATCAGATGGTTTCACTTTGTGGAAACCGTCTGACCTCGCAGCATTAGGATTCATTCGATCAACAGTTGGTGGATACTTTTTTTTATTTAATCAATTGCTGCTATTTGGTCGTGACGTGTAATGCGCCAAATCCCGTAGGAAGAAGAACAATAACGTCTTTCCCCTTTATAAAATTCACCAAACATTCTTTTTGTTCTGGCTTTAAATCCTCAATCTTGGGAATTGTTGCCAACACAGAATGTTTGTCTTCGTCTACATCCATCTCGACCGCTTTGTTTACTGTTGTGTCGTACCACAAAATGGACCCAGACAGGCGCTTGAGTTTGTTGAGTTTGACGTCATGGCTTCACAGCTCTTCGCCGATTGGCCGGTGCATGGTCTACAACTTTCAAGGTTCTTGCAAATTGTCTAGTGTATTCTGATTCCTGATCTAGTCGCTGGAGAGAAATGAAATTGAGTGAAAGCACTAGGTGGTGACAACTTGGTTATAAATCTTCAGCAGAGGCCGATATTTTATTTGGCCAAAACGCTGCCTGAATATGCAACATGTAACAGTATATTGTACATTTATTTGAACACTTTAGTCCAAGAAAATGCACCTAAACACCTCTCTTGTCCTGATGAAAACCAGTTAAGGTCGAAACATGTTGGCTTTGGCCATTCAAATAAAGGCCTTTTAATTATATTTTTCCTCGTGCGATGTGTTAATTTTTTCTAGTGTTTTGGAGTGCCTGGAATCCGTTGTGTTTGACCTCTCTTGTCCAGTTTGTAATAAAACAAGGTTAATTTGGGGAAAAAAAGACCAAAATCTGCACTACGAATTGGCCAAAAAATATCGACAGAGTTTATCTGCCATTTGTTTCTCTGAATTCTTAACAATCTTTTTCAATCAGTCAGTCAATAAAACTTTATATAGAACGCTTTTCATACAAAACTGCAGCATAAATCGCTTTGTCGTTGATCATGAAAAAAAAAACCAACAACATATTGGTCAATCTCTAGAAACAAGCAAGTAGAAGTCCTAATTTTGTCAATATTAACTTATAGAAAGTATAGAGCAGTCTGCAAACATGTCCTTGCACTTCTCTCACACACACACACATATGCACATGCACGTACACACACACACACACACACACACACACGCAGGGACTCGTGGCCTTGGAGCTGTGTCTTTGGCCACTTGAGCGTCGCTCCATGTTCTGAGGTAATCACAGGCTCATCGAAAGTCACTTTTGTACAACGCCTCTGTCTGGAGCTAACAGAAAGCACACACACACACATACACTCACACACACACACACACGCATACACACACATACACACACAGCTTTTATGGGGCTTAATGCGTCCCGCGAACACTTTGGCAACTGGGCCCCAACCGCTCCTACTGCTACTGCTGCTACTGCTGTGAAAGATGGAGAGAACAGGAGAGACGGAAGAGAGAAAAAGCAGAGAAAAGCAAGTGGGGAGGGAGAGAAAGAACGAGAGAAAGAAAGTGGGGTGAAGAGAGAGATGGTTAAGGAGAGAGAAGAGAGGGAAGGAGACGGTAAGAGAATGGAATCAGAAAGAAGAGAGACATAAAGGAAGAAAGAGTGATAGAGAAGAGGGAAAGAAAGGAAAGAGAATGAGAGGGTAGGGTCGGGAGAATGAGGGGGAGAGTAGAGGGAGGCAGGTGGAAAGAGGGAGGGAAGAGAGGGCAAGACATGGAAAGGAGAGAGAAGCAAAGAGACAGAAACGTGAAGCGAGAAAGCGTAGAGAAGGAGAAGAGGGAATTGCACGGAGAGAGGAGAGAGCGAAAGATTGAGAGACGAAAAGGTGAGGGAGGAGAGCCGGGGTGGGGGGCGAGGTAGGACATCCAAGGCCAACAGCCATGGCGACTTAACCAGCCTGAAAAAAGGGGGAACCAAAAAGGATGAAAAGAGGAGGGAGGGAGAGGGTCGCGCTCGACAAAATGGACAGAACACAGCGGCGTCAAAAGAAAGAGACGCACAGAGAGGGAGAGAGAGAGAGAGAGGTCATTTAGTCAGGCCCGTTCGCCCCCTGCTCCGAGCCTCCTCCCATGTCCTCTTTATGGCACACAAAGGGACAGAGAGAGAGGGAGGAGGTCAGGTCACGCCCACTGACACCCCCCCTCGGCGGCTGAACAATGTCCGGACCACCTAAATATGATTTCAGAGGGAAAATCAAAAACGGACGAAGAAAAAGACACAACTCAAGACGGTTTGGGTTTGTTAAGATACTGAGATATAACTGGGTCCATTTTGACGGAGATTGGAAGTCTAAAGATAAGATTCTGGAAGATATGTCTGAAAATGCCATTGTATAAAAACGTGGAATCTTTGCACTGGGAAGAAAAAAAAAAAATCTTGTTAAATTAAAATGACTTGAATTAAGAACGTTTTACTTCATCTGAGTCAAATAAAAATGATCTACCAATGGAATAAGTGTGTTGGTCTTAATCCAAGCAACATTCGATTTTGTTTCTTATTTTAAGTGCAAAAAGTTGTTGTTTTTTCTTATTTTAAAGGTAGTAAGACGTATTTTCATATTTTAAGTACAGAAAGTCTTATTCCACTGTCAGATCATTTTTCTTTTCAAGTGAAATTTACTCAAATCGTGGTAAAACTTTCTTAATTCAAGTCATCTTAACTTGGCTAGATTTAGCTTCAGAATGATAAAAAAAAATGAGGACAGTTGCCATGGCGATTACCAATTTAAAACAAAATATTATGTCTTTTAAATTCTGAAAAGTCCTCAAGATGTCGCCTATAACAGGAAGCTTGTCAGAAGTGTCACTAAATCAAATGTGTCTCTGTTAAAGACCAGGTTCATTTATGATGTCTACATTCGACAAATACTGACAAAACTAGATAAAGAAGAAGAAGAAGAAGAAGAATTTGTTTGCTGTTTCTTAATTAAGAATGCCCTGATCCAGGTTTTTCAGTTCCTATACAAATATCTATACTTTGGTTTTAATGCTGGATTCTATTGAACGTCGATAGTCGATAAATCTTCAGTCATTTCTCCCGACATCCCAACATAAGTGTGTTCCATTGCAGAAGTAGGGTAAAATATGGACGCCCAAGAAAGCTGAATGTCCAACTGACTCGGTCTGCACTGAACTAGCCCGAGTTTCGTGTTTCTGAACCCTGATTTGACTGGCCCTTCCATTGCACTTTCTAGAGGTGGAGGTTCGGTTTTCCACCGAGTTCCGAGCACAACAGAAAGCACCATTAGTAGCTGCTGTTAATACTTATATATGAACCAGTGTAGACATTGAAAATAGCATTTTTTTTTTTTTTTTTTTCAATACACACTTAATGTATTTTATCTTTTGATTTCTGAAAAGTCCTCTAGATGTCGCCTATAACAGGAAGTTTGTGAGATGTGCCACTAAATCAAATTTGTCCACATCCACAAATACTGACAAAATTAGATACAGAAAAAAGACGAAGAAGAAGAACAAGAACAAGAACCAGAAGAAGAACAAAAACACGAACAAGAGGAAAAACGAGAACAAGACCAACACCAAGAACAAGAACATCGTATCGTGGCCTATGTATCGAGATATGTATCGTATCGGCAACTTCTTAATGATACTCAGTCCTATACTTACATACAGTACTTTTACTTCCGTTCCACCACTATTATTAAAGCAGGACAGGCCTAGAACAAGACCAAGACCAAGAGGAAAAACAAGACCAAGACCAAGAACAAGAACAAGAACAAGAACAAGAGGAAGAACAAAAGTAAGAGGTTTTAGAGGCCCAAGTTTTTCAGTTCCGATACAGATATTGATACTTTGGCTTTAAGTATCTGCTGATACTTTGATTCAAAACACACTTATCTTATTACAAAATAGATCTAAGTGTTATGTTTCCTGCAAGCAACTGAACAGCTTTGTATATATTAAAGTTAAACATCATGAGACATCCTGGTCAGTGAAGAGTCCAAATAGAAATCAATATCACAAAAACGATGGCTGATACTGCGAATTTTTCTGGATCTGCACTGATATTCGATACCTATATCAGTACCAGTGCATCCTTATTCCTATTTTTACATCACTTCAATAATACTTAAGCTGGTTTCATTACAAAAACAGAGACATTAAGATATTTAGCGTGATCCAACTCAGCAGCGAGACTGAAAATAGCCCCACTTTCTATCTCAGCGACAAATCTGCGAACGACCAGCAGCGTGCACATTTTCTGATTAAACTTTTCTGTTTTACCAGCTGATATGACTGTTAACATTGCATGCATTTCATTTAAGGGACTATCACAAAAATCACCTGAGACCGGAGGCAAGTGTACTTATCCGAAATCCAATAAGCGCTACACCACAGAGGAGTCCTTTTAGCAATTCCTAAAGTAATTTTTAATATCGCAGTACTGGCTTTCTCTCGATTGTGCAGTACCGGGGAGGGGGGGAGATTGGCTATGGGAATGAAAAGCAGAGGAGGTGGTGCGCTACAACAGATTAATTTGAGAACACAGCGCTCCAGCCGGGAGAGCTACGGAGAGCCGGAAGGATCAGGATCAGAGAAGGCAAAGAGCTCGCAGAGAAAAGAGAGAGGAGAGATTAAACATTGTATTCAGACACTCTCAAAGGGGCTGGGAGGCTGTGGAGTATTTGACAACATGTTTCGACTGGGTACTTTGGGTTGGGGAAAGGGGTGGGTGACAAAAAATACATATAACTTCTTTTATTTTTGGATTATCTCGGTGTGTTTGCAGTTTATTGCTCAAAAAGTGAATTGACTATTAAGCAGTGTTGGACGAAGTGCTCTCTTTTCCCCATGGAGATGTTATTGCTTTGTCTGGAATGTTTCACAGTATGGCATTAAGTCGTTCTATTTTTAAGCAGACCAAACCAAGTTACAGGTCGGATCTGCGGAGAGGCGACACCACTCATGGTCATAGGTATTGTTGAGCTAAAAAAAGAGAAAAGAAAAAAAAGTGCTGGTAATCGAATAGACATAAGGTAGAAACAATTGTAAAGTTACATAGTGCACCTTTGATTAAAAGTACAAAAAATATTCAAGTAAAAGTAAAAGCACCACATCAAAAAATTGACTGAAGTAAAAGTATTAAAGTATCCATTTAAAAAGGTGCTGTACTAATGATCAAGGTTTAGATTTTTATTTATTATTTTATTATTATTATTATTTATTTATTTTTTCTTTAGCAGCTTTTTTGTTTGCTCAAACTGTGAACATGTTAAAAATAAACCCCCCATCAGGTCTCCGACAATAATACAAAAAAATACTTTTACTTTTCAGTCCTGTTAAAAAATGTAGTGGGGAAAGTACAGATACCTTGCCAGGCTGGCGCCACCTAGTGCCTCCGCTCAATTTAATTTCTCTCCAGAGACTAGGGCAGGAATCGGAATACACTAAATGGTTTGCAAGAACCCCGGAAGTTGTAGACCACACACCGGCCAATCAGCGAAGATCTGTGATGCCGGCACTTACTTGGACACCACTGAGCATTTCGGCGCATTACATACTTCACGACCAAATAACAGCGATTGGTTAAATAAAAAAGTACCCATCTACCATCAAGCAAATGAATCCTAATGCTGCGAGGTCAGACAGTTTCCACAAAGTGAAACCAGCTGATGAATCAGGCTAACAGATACCTGCTTACAAATGTAAAAGTAAAAAGTATGACGTAAATGCACTTAAGTAAAGTCCCAATACGTAAAATGTATATTTAAGTACAGGTGTGCAAAGATATTGAAATATCGTTATATTGTATTGTTTAATGTGATGATACAGTATTGATATTGTGGGCTGCTGAGTATTTTTGGTATATTTTACTAAATTATTTTGCTACAGTTTTGTTGCTTGTTCAGTGGAAGGAAACACATTTTTGCATCACATTTGACATATTCACTGTTTTGATGATTAAAATGGGTACATATCGAGATATGTATCGTATTGTAGCCTGTGTATCCAGATATGTATTGTAACGTGGCTTATGTATCGAGGTATGTATCGTATCGGCAACTTCTTCAGCCCTATACTTAAGTACAGTACTTTTACTTCCTTCCGTTCCACCATTACTATTAAAGGAGGACAGGCCTATTTATTCATCGTCTCTCAAAGAACCGGGACGCTGACAAGTTTCAACTGCGTCCTTTGACCGGGGTAAGGGTGGGTGACGAAAAAGTATACGATCTTTTGTTTTTGATTGATTCTAGTATCTTTTGAAATCTATTGGTAATAATTTATTGTTTGAAAACTGAATTGACTATTAAAGCGGGAGAAGCCGGTGTATTCATCCTCTCTGAAAGAACCGGGAGTCTGGGGCGTATTTCACGACATGTTTCAACCGAGTACTTCAGGTCGGAGTAGGTGGGGTGACAAAAATGTATAACACGTTTTGTTTTTAATGACCTCAGTTTATTTATAAAACGTATTGGTAATAATTTATTGCTGGAAAACTGAATTGACGATTAAGATTGGGCGGGGCTTCGCATTGAGCCGCTCTCAAAGGGCAGGGAGTCTGGGGCGTATGACAACATGTTTGAACCACGTACTTTGGGCTGGAGTAGGGCTGGGCGACCTACTGCTTTTGTTTTTGGATGATCTCAATATATTTGGTAATGTATTGGTAATGATTTATGGCTGAAAATGTGAATTGAGTATTCAGCTTCTCTCAAAGGGCCGAGAGGTTGTGACCTATTTCAAAACTACTTCCACCGAGTTCTTAGTAGACGGGGATGCCCCACCAGCTACTATACTGTAAGAACTCGGGTTAATGGCGATGATTATATTGTATACTTTGCAATTCATTGATAAAAATAAAATAATAAAGGCTGGTTTGGCCCTTAGACTGTAAATGGACATAGTTATTGTTTCAAACAGGAAGTGAGCATGGACACACCTCTGGCTCCATCGGCTCCAATTCACTTTGTACTGAGAAAATGCCGCCCCGTTCTCTGTACCTGCTGCTTTCAGGTTCACTTTACGTGATTCTAGTATTGATATTTGGCTGTTCTGCAGGTAAATAAATTCAGATTTCTAGTGTAGAACTCAGCTCCAAATTTGCCGATACAAATGCAGTCCTCAGTGAGCTTCATTTGACTGGAGCCGAACACTATGAGTGACTTCTTGCTCCTTTAATCCATGTAGTTTATTACAGTTATAGGAGCAAATTTGGAACCAGCCTTCAGATTAGAAATAGATTTTTTTTTTTAAAGGACAAAAATAGTTAAATTAAACACCATGATCGTGTAGAGCAGTTTGGTCCCCAACCTTTTCTGCACTACGGACCAGTTTTATATCCGACAATATATCACGGACTAGGGTGAGGGGGGCATATGGGATGAGGCGCAGTGCCCGGTCCACACGGCATGGTTAAGTCCTGGTTAAATCCTGTTTTAGACCTGGTTTTAGACCTGGTTTAGTCCTGGTTTAGTCCTTGTTTTAGTTCTGGTTTAGTTCTGGTTTTAGTTCTGGTTCAAAGGCCTGGCCCATGCAGCGTATGGGAGGGGGTTCACACATTCGCAGCCCGTTACCAAACCACCCACGGCCCGGTACCGGTCCCCAGCCCGGTGGTTGAGAACCCCTGATGTAGAGCATAGTTTCCCAAAGACTAAGTCGCAAGAGATTTTTTTTCTTTTTTGGGTTGTGTTGTCATGATCTGCATGTAGATCTGCAATCTACAGTTTTGCTGAAATGTTAATGTGTTTTGTATAATTTCTAATCTTTTTGTAATTATTTTATTGACTATTTTGTTCCAATATTGCTGGTTCAATGGAATGCTGAAAAGAAAAAGAAACAGACTATATTTAATGTCCAAACAGACGACTTATGGATTCCTTTTTTTTTGCTGTTTCAGTAACTGTTCTTCATTGTTGAAAACTTGAGTAACACTAATTGTTCAGAGAGACACGATCACTCAGTCAACAATAAAATATCCTCACTGATGTTCAATAAATCCACCTTTATTTTGTGATTTACCAGTAATGTTGATTGAACTGGGTCGCAAAGGTTTGTGACTTCCCCAGAAAAAAAGTTTGAGAAACAGTGATGTAGAGCGGGTTAATACGAACATTTTAAGATCAAAATGACAAGGCTCACAGCAAGAGTTACAGAGAGAGGAGTGACAATATTCCAAAGTAAGTCAATGCGAACCGGAAACGCCCCCATGCTCACTTCCTGTTTGGAACCCAGCGGCTTTATATAAACAGTCTATGAGTCCACTTCTTTATTGCAGTAATATCAAATTTAAAACTTACTTGAAAGATTTAACACACCTCCTTTTCGTTTTAGTTTCACTTTCTAAAATAACAGATTCATTATTTGTATTCTGTATTCTGATCTCTCAAACAACAATCCGAGTCTCGTGTTGTAGATGATATAGAGGCCGTCTCCGCTCTGAAGGACAGTGGGGGTTAATAGGAGGCCTTCATTACCATAAATCTTATCAGCTAAATGAAATGGAGAGCGGGGGACCCTGATTTAGGCCGGGCATAAGGGGAGACACCCAATCAGACCTCCAGCTTTTATGGGCCTTTTTTATTATCTAAATGTACTGCACGTGAGAGAGCCGAGCCGAGCCGGAGGTGACAGCGGACCACACTGAGAGGGAGAGTACTCAGGTACATTTACTCAGTTACATTTACTTGAAAGAAATTGCAGTATACTACTTAAATAATCCTACTTGAGTAATATTTTTAGACGCAACAGTACTCTGATTTGAGTGAAAGTTTTGGTTCCTCTTTTCACCGTGAGTAATTCAAGTGACAAAAGTGACAATATGAAATCATTTGAATATTTGTGTTTCTTCCTTTTCTCCTTCAGATATAACTTTTTTTTCCCCATTTCTTTCTTTTTTGGTGTAATACTTCATGGTTTGTCCTTCAAATTACATTAACTGAACATTTAAAAAAAAGAAAATTTGACTTTTTTGAAATTTGAAAAGAAATCTGACTTTTCTAGTTCAGAATTAAGTTGTTTTTTTTTTTTTTGGTGCAGTATTTCATGGTTTCTCCTTCAAATTACATTAACTTAAAAGTATAAAGTTACATTTACTCAGATACATTTACGTGAGTATGTTTCTTCTTTTTTAGTAATATTACCTTGAATATACTTTTTTTTTGTTTTTTTGTTTGTTTGTTTTTTTTAAAAGAAATTTAACCTGTAAGTTGTTTTCTAGCAGCATATGTTTATTCAGATATACGAGGGGTTTTTGTTTTTTTGGTGAAGTATTTCTTGGACGTCCTTCAAATTACATTAACCTCAAAGTATAAAGTTGCATTTACTCAGTTACATTTACTTGAGTATACGTTTTAGTTGTTTGTTTTTTTTTATTTTATTTATTTATTTTTTTTTTCAGAGTAGTTTTCTAGCAGCAGGCGCTTATTCAGATATGTTTTTTTGTTTGTTTGTTTGTGATTTTTTTTTTTTTTTTTTTTGGTGTAATATTTCATGGTTTGTCCTTCAGATTACATTAATTAAAAATTCTAAAGTTACATTTACTCCGTTACATTTACTTGAGTGTACTTTTATTTATTTACAGTATTTATTTTTATTTTTTTAAAGAAATTTGACTTTTCAGAGTAGTTTTCTAGCAGCACATGTTTATTCCTACATGTGTAATATGTTTATTTAAGTAACAGTATTCTTAATAGAGTAAAGATTTGTTAAGACATTACAAAGATTTTTTGAATATTTGCGTTTCTTGCAATTCTCCTTTAGGTATAATTTTCTCATTTTTTGTGTCTATCCTTTGAAAATACTAATTATAAATCAGATGTTACCTTCTGACAGCTTCTCTTTTACATGAGTAGTAGCTTTCCCCAATTTTTTTTGTTTATTTTTTGATGTTTTTACTCTCATTTAAATCATTTCTCGGTCCAACTACTCTGTCCTTCTACTTCAGTAATATTATTCTGTAGTAGCATCCCTCTTACTTGAATACAATTGTGCCTCCTCTTCCACCTCTGACCACGATCAACAATCCAGCGACAGGAGCTTTGTGTGGAGCTGTTTACGAGAGCTGAGCCTTTCACAGAATAGACTCTCCAGGTTCTGTGCACTGGGCCATAAAGGGGAGAGAGACATAAACACGGGCCTTTGTGTGTGGCTTTAAGTACAGTTTTATTACCTGCTTATGGATGGGCCAAGAGTGACAACAACAAAAACACATATGTCTCTTGAATATCCTGTTCAGTTAAGCAGATTTGTTACAGTGTTCTTAGGCAATTTAAGTATTATCTTGAAAATATTGCCTACATCTACTAAGAATTACAGTAGACGGTCAGTATAGATAAAGATATATTCATAGATTTCTGAATGATGAATTATATAATCTTAATGAGTCAAAAGTCCTCAAGATGGCACCTAATTCGTGTGTCACTCATTCATCTTTCAAAATAAAACCAAAAATAAGAAAATGAAAAAAAAAATAACTTTTTTTTTTTTTTTCATTATTTGTCTCCAAAACCAAAATAAAAAAACAGATAATAATTTTTTTTATTTTTTTTTAGTTTTTCGATTTTGTGTTTAAATGAAAAATGGGAAAAAAAGGATAACGGACTGAACCAGGTCTAAACCAGGACTAAACTGTTTTCAGTCCCAGTCTGGTCCCGGTCTGGTCCCGGTCTGGTCCCGGTCTGGTCCCGGTCTGGTCCCGGTCTGGTCCCGGTCTGGTCCCGGTCTCAATCACGGTTTGATCCTGGTCTCAGTCCCAGTCTCAGTTTCGGTCTGGTTCTGGTCTGGTACCGGTCTCAGTCCTGGTCTGGTCCCTGTCTGGTCCCGATCTGGTCCCGGTCTCAGTCCTGGTCTCAGTCTCGATCTGGTTCTGGTCTCAGTCGCGGTCTGGTCCCGGTCGCCGTTCTGGTCTGGTCCCGGTCTCAGTCCCGGTCTCAATCACAATCTGGTTCTGGTCTGGTCCCGGTCTTGTCCCGGACCTGGTTTAGTCCTGGTTCAGTCCGTTATCAGTTTTTTTTCCATTATTCAATTAAACACAAAATCAAAAACTGAAAAAACGAATCGTTATTTGTTTTTTTCATTTTGGTTTTGGAGACAAATAAACAAACAAACAATACTTAAAAACTCAAAAATAAAATAAGACAAAACTGATTCACATCTTCCCAAACCTTTTTTCTGGAGACCCATATTTTAAAAGTCACAAACCTTCATGACCCAAGTCAACAGACAGTATTCATAAATCACAAAATAAAGGTGGATTTGATCATTATTAAACATTAATGAAGATATTTTATTGTTGACTGAGTGATCGTGTCTCTCTGAAGTTTTAAACAATGAAAAACAGTCATTGAACGAGGTATCCATAAGTCGTCTATTTGCCTGTAGCCGAGCTCGGACATTTTTTTGGCAATCATTTCAAAAACCGCCCGGTTCCGATAAGAACGATTTGGTCTGAATACATCGATCACCTCAAATATTAATGAACTCTCTAACTTCGCTTTCCCTCCATTGACTAGACTCTGAGCCTGACGTGTAGCTGGGATGAACAATTAGTATTACTCAAGTTTTAAACAATGAAAAACAGTAATTAAACCAGCAATAAAAGGATCCATAAGTCGCCTATTTGGACATTAAACGTAGCCCATTTCTTTTTCTTTTCAACACTCAATTGAACCAGCAATATTGGAACAAAATAGTCAATAAAATATTTATAAAAAAGATTAGAAATTACACAAAACATGTCTTAACATTTCAGCATGTGTCAGAACTGTATATTGCAGATCGTGACAAGGCGACCCCCAAAAAAATCTCTTTTGACACAATCTTTGGGAAACAGTGCTCTGGCTGTTATTTATCTCTCAAATAACCACAAAAATAAGTTGTTCTGTGGTTCAATAAACATTCTTACAACCAGTTTATATGTCCAACTTGAATATCTGCAGATATCTGATCCAGCGATTTTTTTCTGAAACCAGTATCCGATCCGAATACAACTGAATCAAAACTGCAATTTGAATTGACAAAATGAGCAAAGCACATAGGCAAATCTAACT
Source organism: Boleophthalmus pectinirostris (assembly GCF_026225935.1). Taxonomy (NCBI): domain Eukaryota; kingdom Metazoa; phylum Chordata; class Actinopteri; order Gobiiformes; family Gobiidae; genus Boleophthalmus; species Boleophthalmus pectinirostris. The sequence goes on along the minus strand of NW_026571447.1, from coordinate 33,168,494 downwards.
TCTGCATAAAAACGACTAACCCTGTAGTTTAGATCCACACAAACGCATTCTGAAATCTGATTCTTGCATTATTCTGTCAGTTCATATTTCAGTCTGTCTTTCAATTCTTCAAGACGTGTTTAAAATGTAAACTTTGAACAGAATCCCAACTGGCAATTACGCGTTTTTCCTCAAATCACTCCCGCAAATCCTGCATCAACACAACTTCTGAATCCATTTTCCTCCTACAAAGAAAGTCCGACTCCCTGATGCTCCTTCCTGCGCTCCACGCTGCTCCGTGAATAACCACAAGCCCACAATCGGCCAATCAAATGTTCAATACAGACGGCGGGGGTTGTTTGGCCTGCTGTATATAAGTGATTGGGGGCCCGTTGCGAGGCCTCTCTAGCCCTGATCACCGCACTGACCGGGCCCCGGAAGCCCCCCCCCCCACCCACGGGTCAAGGGCTCTCCGGCTCCGAATGTGCATGTTATCGAATGGGAAGGACCAGCAAGCCCTCGGCATGCTGGGTAAATCAATGATGAAGAATGCGGTGACCTGGTTTGTATGTTTACGTGTTGATTAAGCCCCCTCGACTGGGCCTGGGCGCGCAGTATGTGTTGGAATAGGTCTGATTAAGTGGGGTCTCTGATTAGGACTAATGCCAGGTTGGATTTCGTTGGACAAGTGGGTCAAAAGAAAAGAGATGTAAAACAATAGTTACAACAAGGTAAAACATCGACAAAAATCAAATACTTATAATGTTGGTCACTCTGGAGCATAGTTAAAAGTGCACTGTGTAACTTTTGTTGGGAAGAGTCAGCCTCCGAGAGATTATAATGCTCAATTCGGATATTTTTGCGAGGTCGTTCACATTTCTGATTAAATGCGACTGGTATGTGATCTCCAGAGCGAACTTTAAATGCCCCAAAAGTGTCCCTCATGCGCATTGGAGGACAGGACGACGTTTCACACAGCGAGTATCCTCAGTGTTTACGGAAGTCGCTTAAACGCTGGGCTTGTCTCCCAAAATATGGTCCAGTTCTTCGTAAAACGGACAGGTTACATGTCCACGGCCGCTTCTTTTGTTTGAGTCTTGAGTCTGGCTTCTTTGTATTTTGTCGCAGGCTTTTTATTTTTTGTTGACATTGACATTGAATATCATTTCAAACACCGCTCTGTTCCGATAAGACCCATCCAATTTGGTCTGAACACAGCGATCCCCCCCAAATATTAATAAACTCGCTAACCTCGTTTTCCCTCCGTTGACGAGACTCCGAGCCTGACGTGTAGGTGGGATGAATGTGACCTGGCCGTTCAGACTGAAGTCGCATGTCAAAAGATCAGATATGTATCGATTTTAGGAGAACATATCCAAGTAGCCTGGGTCGCATTTGAAAGAATCGGATCTGTGTCGTTAAAAGATCAGATACAGGTCACATAGGGGCCAAAAAGTCAGATTTGGGTCACTTCAGGCTGCAGTCTGAACGTAACCTTGGTAACTTTTAAAGAGTATGCCACTTGCTTGTTTCCATGGAGAAGATATCGCATTCATGTTTCACAGTATGACATTATTATCTATTTCAAAGAGTACAATTCATTGACTGTATAAAGAAGTGCCAGACATACACTGTGCGATATTTTCGATTGTTTCACTGAGTTCCAGTTCAAACTGTAAGATCAAATCGCACTGTTTAAAAGTTCACAGCTCACGATTCATGTTCTTGAAACAAACGACTTCAACAGAGCGAAACCCTCACGAGAGGCGACTGGATTTCACACAGGTTTGATATTCTTGCGACCTACGATTGCTGATCAGGAGCTGGTCGTGAGGTATTAATCGGTTCTCGTTACCCCATGTTTACTACATGAAGCACGACAAAAGATTAAGCCAAAAATCGGCCAGATCGCCAAGTGACAAGTGAAAAATCTGCTCAAAAAGAGGCAAAAATCGCACAGTGTACACCCGGCATCACTCATAGCGTTCAGCTCCAGTCAAATGAAGCTCACGAGGCTGGCAATTATTGGAACAAATTTTGAAACTGATTTATGGACAAACTAGTGAAATAAAAGCGAACATTTTAAAACCAAATTTATGATCCTTACAGCAGCAGCTACAGAGAGAGGTGACAATTTTTCAATGTAAAGTCAACTGAAGCCAGAGTCGATGGAGCCACAAGCGCACCCATGCTCACTTCCTATTTGAAACACGGTGTCCATTTACATGTACAGTCTATGGTACAAGTCAGATCAGTGGAGAGGTGAACACTCGCAGTAAGAATGCATGTTTTTTAAAGATTTGTTTAGTAATAAAAACATCTATAAAAAAAAAAAAATTTAAAAAAAGCTCGATACTTAAGCATACTGAATTAGTAGCTTTAAAGGGACTGTACCAACCACTAGAAAAGTTACACAATGCATCTTTAATAAAACCAAAATGTTAAATGAGAGGAACTTTCCATTCAAAGCAAACTCCGGCATCCTAACACGTTTTATTTATTTATTTGTAACTTTTTTTTAACTACTCCATTTCATATTCATTTACATTTTGATTCAACCCTTAACTTTTCAATGAACTTCCGGTTGTAACCAATTAAACCTCGACCCAACGCGCTTCAGTGTCAGGCCTTTGAGTGACGACAATGTAAATGCGTGGCCTTTAGAGTGAATAGGTTTGCATAATGGCCACGCGTTCCTGCTGCGTGTGTGTCTATCATTAGCGGTCCGTGCATATTTAATGTTGTTTGCGAGAAGGTCATTGTTTGGCCCAGAGGAGAGTGTGGATAATGCTTTTTAATAGTCTAATGGCTCAGAAGGATGCATTGTATAAGTGTGTCCCGCTTCCCTGGAGAAACTCAATGCCACTCAGAGCTGCTAATGAGCTGAGGGAGCGCGCCGCCATTAACACAACATTAGTGAGAGCGGAGCGTGCAGGCAGCGGCGCTCATATGCACCGGGCCCAGACTCAGTAAACACATCAGGATTAAAAGCGGGAGAGAGGAGAAGTGTTATTGAAATTGTACTTTTGATGAAAACTGCTAATGTAATGTCATCAGCTTCATAATGGCGTCGCAGTATAAGCAGCGGATTCTCATTTGTGTGTTTTCTGGGTTTTGAAAAGACACGTGTATGTACGCCGAGGTGGTGAAAACGCACATTTTCAGAGTGCTCGAACCTTAATTAAAGCTGAGGTATTTTTATTAATCCTTCAGAAGGGGAATTCGATCTCCTTATTTGATCCAACCTTCAATTAAAAGTCGCTGTCAAGAAACTAAAACTAAAACTTGATTTAAATACGAAGGGCATAGGAATAGACGAGGGGACAAAGGGGTCCCTTGTCCTGACCCCAGGGTTTTAGGGGCCCAGATTTAGACCCCCTGCTTCCTATTAATTCATATTAGAGGGGGGCCCATGTGAGTTTTCTTGCCCCGGGCCCTTAAATTTCTGTCAAGGGGCCTGACAAAGAGATAATACCCAATACTAATTACAACTAATTAGGGATGTAACAATAACTGAAATATCGTGATATCGTATCATCAAAGTTCTCACAATAATATCCTGGACCATCACAATATATCGAATTACAAGTCTCAAGAGTTATGGTGCAGCAATAGCTAAAAAAAAGACAGAAGGAACTACATAGACCATGATCCTTTGCTCCATTTCAGTGCAGACTACAAGAAGAAATAACAGTTCTAAACACTTTTAAGTCTTAGTTCTTTGCATTAAGTCTTTTCGAGGCATTTGAAGATGAAAAAAGAAGCATATTACCAGTTTTGTTTGCCTTCACAAAATATCGCAATAAATATCGTACCGTGAGATGTATCGTGAAAATATCGTACAAAGAGATTTGGATATTGTTACACTCCTAATCGTGAGCCTCCCACCATATCGTGAGGTTCGTACCATGAAGATATCGTATTGTGAGACTTGGATATCGTTACATTTCTACTACTAATAGAATTTAATTTTCAACACAAAATAATCGTACTTTCTTTATCTTAGCAGGAGGTCAAAATCATACTAAAACTGTTGGGCAAAGCTCAAATTCGTCCTGTTGTCATGTGATTTTTTTGAACTTTCGATATCAGCTCCAATGAGTATCAAGTACCGATATTAGTATCAGATTTTTCGACACTTTTGACAACCCTACTGTGGACCCATCTCCAGATTTTGAGCTTTACTTTATTTTGAGGTCTACTTTAACTTTTGGGTTGACGAGAAAAACTGGAGCTCCCAGACGAAACTAACCCAGACACGTGCGAAACATGAAAATATATACAGGAACTATATATATATATATATATACTCAAACAAGCATCACAAGAATCAATCAGCCAATGTGCAACTACAATGATGAAGGTCTCTGTTATAGAAATTGTCTCATTACACTCTTTATCACTCTGAAACCCACGTATAAACCTATTTTTGTGAATCATTCATGCTGCATACAACTCACCCTTATATATTATGTATTATAAGTACTTTTTACTTCAGTCTAAACCCTTTCGGTCATGATCCATGGGGTTGCAGTCTATGTTTTGTTTTGTAGTGCTGCAAAATGACCGAATAAAAAATCACATTTGCACTGTTTTCCTTATGACCTCTTGTGTACAGCTCAGTAATTACTTATTTCAGTTTTATTTTATTTTTACTTGTACATGAAGATATATATAGTTGCTACTTGCTACTTATTTAGAATTTATTATGACTGTTTATATATATTTGTTTTCTGTTTGTTATTATAATATATTCTGAAGTGTGAGCTCCTGTGTCCAAGTCTTTTCCCTTGTGGATCAATAAAGTTTGTCTAAGTCTAATCTCGTTGTGACTTCCTTATCTGTAGAAGGTACTATATAAATAAACTTTGCTTGCTATGACATTTCTTACACCAGCCAAACGCTCTTATATTACGCTGTATTCTCAGACCACATGTCCTAAAATGAGAACTGGGTTTCGATATTAGTTTTAGTATCAATTGGTATCTGATTTTCGATACTTTTGACAATCCTACTCACATATTTTCAGATTTTGAGCTCGGCTTGGTGAGATCTACCTTAACTTTTGGATTGATGGGGCAAAATTGGAGTATCCAGTATTGGAGTATATCATTGTTGTTGTCTTCCAATCTTTTTATATCTTTTTATGCTACTTATTTAGAATGTATTATTACCATTTATATATTTTTTGTCTTTTTTATTATATTATATTGTGATGTGTGAGCTCCTGTGTCCAAATAATTTCCCATGTGGATCAATAAACTTTGTCTAAGCCTAAGTATTCAGTGGAAACCGACCCAGACACGTGAGAAAAGAAATTCTGTTATAGAATTTTAAAATCTTATTACAGATAATTTTTCATGACAACAATAATCTATCATGACTCCGAAACCAACAGATAAAGCTGTAGTTGTGAACCTCTTTGTGATTTCCTTGTGTGTGGAAGGTGTCTAAATAAACTTTGATCGCTCGCGGCAACATTTCTTACACCGGTTATTAGGATATTTTTTTTTTTCAGCAAACATCGTCGCTCGATTAAAGAGGCAATCGAAATACGGAAACGTGCCTACAGGACTATAAACCGGGACGAGGGGGCTTTTTTACTCTCACACACCTGGGATACTGTCCTGAGGAAGTCGGACTGCAGGAATTTGTAGAAAGACAGCGCCAAAACCTGTATAAATCAGCTGACCGGACACGTCACAGTAACATCACGTGACCACTCAGTGAGCAGTCGAAACTGTCAGGTATGAAAACAAACTCTTGGCCTGAAAAAATAACCTAATAACGTAAATTATCAGAAGACCAAATGAACCGCAATGGATGTTTCTTACACCAGCCGTAGCAGTTCAGTTACAAATACCAGAGCCAAACGCACTTTACCGACTACAGTGAGTCCAAAACTCTGCAGCGCGACTTTTAACAGGAACAAAAAGTCGAGAGCACATCACCCCAATCCTTGCTTCTTTGCACTGGCTTCCTGTTAATTTTAGAATTGATTTTAAGATTTTATTGTTTGTTTTAAAGCTTTGAACGGACTGGCCCCACAGTACGTCTCGGACCTCATCCAAATTTATACCCCCAGCTCCAGCTCAAGCTCTCGGTGCCTAAGACCAGACTTAAAACCAGGAGGACAGGACCTTCTCTGTGGTCGGCCCTAAGCCCTGGAACGCTCTGCCCCCCTACGTCCAAACAACCCCCACAGTGGAGAGTTTTAAGTCTCGTCTTAAGACCCACTTTTATTCTCTGGCTTTTAACACCGCGTGAGTTGTGGGGTCCTCTGTGTTTTTTTATTTATTTTTATGTGTCTTAATTTATTTATTGGTTTATTTATTTCCATTCTATGATTTTGTTCAAATTTTATTTTACTGGTTTTATTATTTTAAGACTAGTATTATTTTAGTAGTTTATTTTATCTTATTATTATTATTGTTATTATTGTGTATTTGTGCAGCACTTTGGAAACTGTTTGTGTTATAGAAATAAAGTGGATTGGACTGGATTGGATATTTCCAGACCACATGTCCAGTGTCCATACCCATCATGCATCAGCTCCGGCGGGGACCGTCACACTGTCAGGACGCATGAGCGACACTGTCATGCTCCTAATACACACACGCAAATAACCCATTAGCCGCTATAGTCTTGCGTCGCGTTCAAAGCCTGTGGTCGGCTCGTATATTCCGCAATCTAATTCTCCCAGTGCAAGGCGGAGAGGGAGAGCTGCATTGTGACAGAGAGAGCATGGCAGTGGGAGGGGAAGGGGCCACAGAGAAGGAGAGAGCTAGCTTAATGCAATAAAGCATGTAGTATTGACATCTTTCTCGTGTCTATTGATTCCCCATTATGTTGCTAACAAACCCAGGTTGACATTTTGTCATTTGCAATCATGTTAACACCGCGACTCGCGCACTCCCCTCCGCAAACCAATCTATAGCCAGACACACTAGTTTGCTCATGTGTTCAAAGAGCGGGTTATTCTTACGCACAGACGGACCGTGCATATATGTATGGCGGCGAGCACAAGCAGAACACAGGAAGCACAAACATGTCTGATCGTGGCTAAAGGGCACGCAGGCAAAGGATGATAAATGATACAGGCCAATGTTTTCTAAAGACTGCTTTTAAACCCCAGGGTGTCTACCGCGCTCTAAATAGGTCACCACAATTTACAAAAAGCCATGACGCGCCTTTGTATTAAGTTAAAAATAGGTGTGTTACTAGCTGGATGTTTGTTTTCTTCAGGCTTTCCTCTTTTGGGTTTCACCGATATGCCTGGGAAGACAGATTTTACTAAATCTAGACTCAGTTATTTCGACTTGTCAATGATTTTGAAGAGATTTACCACCAATAAGTAAGTAAGTGTAAGTAAGCAGAACAAAAAAGGATGTGGTTTGGGGCTGAGTTCAGATTTTAGAAATGGAAATGTAAGTGTTTTTGTGTGAAATTGCACTGAATCATTTCGATACTGAAAGATATTTTTGGTTTATTTTTGAGTGCGCCAACAGCATGGCATTAATCTTTCTATCGCTATGGAGACAATGACAGTGGTCCCTTTATCGCGGGGGTTACGTTCTAAAAATAACCCGAAATATGCAAAATCTGTGAAGTGTGAACTTTATGTTTTACAATGATTATATCTGTTTTAAGGCTGTAAAACCCCTCACCACACACTTTATACACTTTTCTCACACAGGACAGTTACTACCTTTTTGCATCCTTCTTACAACTTATTGCTGCTGTCGTCCTTTTGTTATTTTCCTCCTTCTTTATGTAACAAACCAAAGATTGATTTATTCCGTAATAGTGCCCTACAGCCACATAACTTCTACCTTCAGAGTGTCCAGAAGTCCAACTTTCTGTGCGATGTTTAGCATCTTCCTCTGCCTTTTGGGTGCAACCGCAAGAGCCTTTGCAGAACGTTTCGTCGACATTGTGGGTTTTGTCGGGGAGAAAACTTGCAAACATGCAGCACTTCAGAATCGCACCACTAGAGATCGAATATTTATGTAAATTTGGCGAGCTGAACTCATTCTGTACTGTACAGGAGACACGGTACGGAGGAGACTGATTGGCAATGGTCTACAGTTCAATCAAACTTTATTTCTATAGCACCTTCCAACAACCAAAGCCGACCAAAGTGCTGTACAACATTAAAACAAGATTAAAAAAACAATAAACATCTTACAAATACAGTTCCTTAGCCAATTAGGATCCACGGGGAGGGAAAAAAAACAAGCAAAATTGCACGCAAAAGATAAGAGATAAGATAAGATAATCCTTTATTGTCTCCCATGGGAGAAATTTGTCTTGGGACAGGGGGTAACATGCTTTATTGTCAGAATAATTTTATTATCCCATATTTGCTAAATACTTGTGTGATATTCTAGGCCTATGAGTTAACCATTTATGTACTACAATTCTTTGATTTATAATGTACCAATCACTTGTCACTTGTTGAATAACCTCTGTGTGTTTGACAACTGTGTGCAGTGTCCTATCGCTCTAGTGAACCTCGAGATGATTCCTCACATGAAGCCAACTCCCACTGTCACACATGCAAGAGTTATGATGGTGTCTGACCAAACCTAAGGCACCTCCTGATTGTTAATCATGTTTTATGTGTTTGGACTATGCATAGCTGCACCAGTTTCTTATTATGTCTTGGCTGTTTCCCCTTCCCCTTGAGAATTATCGTTCTGTAACTAGGGCCTCCTAATGAAATAAAAAGAGGAGAACGGCCTTGAGTCATCAGAACGTGTGGAGACTGTTGGTTTTGATGCCCACTCTCTGCCCGTTCTCCTCGCGAGTAAAACTGAATTAATCTCTTGTCTTTCTTCTTGTTTACAATGTTTAGATAAACCTAACATTTATCAAAAACAGGACAACACAACATAAAGCACCACATAAACAAACATCATAGAACAGAATAAATACGAGACCAAGTATGACCACGAGTGATGCACCAACAGGACCTTTAAATTATTCTTAACAGGCAAACCCTTTACATTCTTGTATTCTATTAACTATTGCACATTCCCTAAGCCTATGTGCAGTTTTGATTGCACATTCCCTGAACCTAAATCTCAAAACAGCGAGACCGCAAAAGGTGAACCGCATTATAGTGAGGGACGACTATACACAGCTGACACCGCCCAAAGCCAAGAAAGATCTACGGAGAGGCGACCAACATTACATTTTCTGGACAATACTCAGGTGTTTTTGAGCAACAAAAAGACTACGTAATGAAATAAATGCAAGGTAGTTGTGATATTTCAGACAACGCAATAACATCTCCCATGGAGACAAGCAGTCGACTGACCCCACGCCAGAAAAGTTACATGTACACCCTTTAAACTTCGGCCAGCACACTTCTCACAATACTGAAATTTCAATCTTTAAGAGTCAATGCTCGATACTGTTCTGTTTCTCAGTTTCAGTATTGTATCCAGCAGACACTAATCCTGTAATTTTCGCAACATTTAACGGATCAAATTTGCAGGAAGAGAGCTGAAAACCGACCCGAATCTGTGTCCGTTCCGATGGATGTCACGGTGAAGACAGTGGGACATAAAAACACAATAAAGGATTCCTCCATCAAAAGTGAGAGTAAGTAACCATAGTGAGAGGGCTCAGGGCGGACAGTGATAGCCCCATATACAGCCCGGCCTCTGCCTAATGGGCTGTGACAGAGGGAGCCGAGCCGCCATGCACTGTATTTAGGTCCCAGTTATGAGAAAGAGAGGAGCGCGTTACCTCGATGCCCTGTCGAAAATCATCACATCTACGGTTGTCAAAAATATCGAAAATCTGATCCTGAAACTAGAATTGTAACTAGATACTCATTTGAGCGAGTACTGATGACAAAAAACTGACCAAAATTGAGCTTTCTTGTACGGTTCCAGTGTGATTTTGAGTTTTTTCAGATCAAATTTAGACCTCATGCTGTGACAGTCCTCATTTCAGTCTTAAAATGTTCATATTAACCCACTCTACATGATCCTGGTGGGGGGTTTTTTCGCTATTTTTTTCTGTAAATTAATTCGTAATTCCTAATATTGGTACTCAACTCCAAATTTGCTTCTGAAACTGGGAACCTCAATGAGCTTCATTTGACTGGAGCCCAATCCTGCTGTCCATTTCTTTATACACAGAGTTCCCACGGTCATGGAAATCCTAGAGAAGTCATGGAAATTGAAAATGTCATGTTCCTGGCCTGGAAAAGTCATAGAATTTTGTAAATTCAATGAAAGTTTTGGTAAAGTCATGGAATTTTAATATATCTTTCTTGCAACTACATCGTTCTGTTAATTTTCATTAGTTTATTATGATTATTTCGTCTGCACCTTTTGTTTAAAAGAGAGACGACAATAAATGCACTGATAGTGTTTTGAATGTTAAAAAACTATAATCCCAAACCATAAGGTGAGTGGAAAGGGTTAACATTTCATATTTAGTCCTAAAATTCTGATAAATTCTACACTTGTGCGGCGCCGTAAAGTCATGGAAAATTCACTTTAGGTCATGAAAAAGCCATGGAAAAGTTTTTAAATTTTGTCAGTGATAAAAAGTGGGAATCCTGTACACAGTCTTTGGTTCTATTACTAAAAAACAAAAACAAAACTTTATTCCGGTATCGTAATTGGTATCAAGTATTGAGTAAGTTCGTCTTAGTACTAAAATCACGCTTGAAAATATTGTAAATTCAAAATAAACTGTTCAGGAAAGGTCAAATTTTATCCAGTTATGTGATTTTTTTTTATAAAACAATTTTCACTTGTTCAAATCTGTATCTAGTTTCGATACTTTTTGACGATAGGAGTCGACGGGGACACAAAGGGGTCTGTTGTGCCGAGCCCCTAAAACCATGGGAAAAACCATTTCCTACGAATTTATATAAGAAGGGGGGGACCCATGTGAAGCTTCTTGCCACGGGTGCTGAAATTTCTGTAGACGGACCTGCTTTTGAGACAACCCTGCCTAATCCGTGTATCATTCGTTCATTTGTTTTTCGATATAAAACCAAAAATAAGAAAACGACTATAAAAACTGTTTTGTTTTGAAGAATGAAAAAAACAGATAACGGACGTTTCCGTGACTGAATCAGGACTGATCCAGGTCCGGGACCAGACTGGAACTAAACTGGAACCAGACCGGGACTGAGACCGAGACCAGACCAGGACCAGACCGGGACCAGACCGAGACCAGGCCGGGACCAGACCGGGACTAAATCGGGACCAGACTGAGAATGAGACCAGAGCAGGACCAGATCGGGACCAGACCGAAACCAGGACAAGTCGGTCTCAGTTCTGATCTCAGTCCTGGTCTGGTCCCGGTCTGGTACTGCTCTGGTCCCGGTCTGGTCCCGGTCTGGTCCCGGTCTAGTCCCGGACCTGGATCAGTCCTGGTTCAGTCACGGAAGTCACGTAAACGGGAAACGGCCGTTATCAGTTTTTTCCATTTTTCATTTAAACACAAAATCGAAAACTAAAAAAATGAATGATCATCTGTTTTTTCATTTTGGTTTTGGAGTCAAATAATGAAGAAAATAACATTTTTTTCATTTTCTTATTTTTCGTTATATATTGAAAAACGAATGAACGAATGATACACGAATTGTGCCTCTAATCACATCACCTCGAAGCTTTGCAATACGATTCCCAGCTCTGCGTTCTATTAAACTTTCATACGGCCCTTAATGTTGATCGGCCCACACCGACCAAACAACCAGCCGCGGTTACCACACAGACAGTTCAAGTGGTCACGCGACTCCGGACCCCCGTAGACGCATTAAAAATAGAACAAAAAAAACAAAAAAAACCCAAACAAAAACACAACAGCGGCGTTTTGAAGCGTGGAGGTGGGAAAAAAAACGTCCGCTTTATACGGCGCGTGTATTTCATGTGGATGTGTGACGGCCCCCCCCCCCCCCTCCCCATAAAAGTGTACGATAGCGCTCCAGGCCGGTTGTAACATGAAAGGGAATCAAAACACGAGGGGCGCGCGAGGGTCGAGTCAAACGCTGCGGCGGTGACCTACGACCCCTCCGTTCAAAAGAGTCAAGGAGCGGTTCGGGAGAGGAGAGGAGAGGAGGCTTGGCTTAACAAATCGAGTCGAGGGCCACCAAACTTTGCAGATGTGGGGGGAGAAAAAAAAAAAAAAAAAAAGAGGGATTGCGGAGTTCAAGGGCTAGAACTAAAGAGTCTCTGAGGGAAATGTTGAAAGAATACAAGAGGAAAGGTTATTTATGGGCGGCTAATGTGGTACAGTGAAGAAGGAGGGGAACTGCGAGGGGCAAAGAGGAAGGGGAAGGGGGTGGTATTTTAAGGACCTATAGAAACGCTCATGTTAAAGGACTCTGTGTTTTAATCTACCATCAAAACAAAACAATCTAAAGCTTTTTGCAGTGACTATATTTACTGAGAGTCGTGGAACGCAATACAGTAAAAGTAAAGTACTGCGCTTAGGTATGTGTATCTTTACTTTTACATTTGAGAGAAGGTATTTGTACTTTCTACTCCACTACATCGTTGAACTGGACCGAAAACTTTAAGTATTTTCATAATTGTGCGAGAAAAGGCTGGTAGTTTGCGCAGACAAAAATACAAATAAACACAACGATGGAGAAACTATCGATGCAGTTGTTTCTGTTGAACAAAATTCTGCAATTCAGTTCACTTATACTTACAAAATATTCAAGTAAATGTCAAAGTATCACATGAAAATATCTACTTAAGTAATAGAATTAAAGCTTCTGTTTGAAAATGTATGTAAAGAGTAAAAAGTACACATATTTTGAGATGTAATGAAGCTTCACACTGCAAAAAAACTAAATCTAGTCAAGTTTAAATGACTTAAATTAAGAATGTTTTACTGTACTTGAGTAGATTAAACTTGATAAGTAAAATGATCTACCCATGGAATAAGCGTGTTTGTCTTAATTCAAGCAACATTCGGTTTTGTTTCTTATTTTAAGTGCAAAAAGTTGTGATTTTTCTTATTTTCAGTGTAACAAGATGTATTTCCATATTTTAAGTACAAAATATCTTGTTCCATTGGCAGATCTTTTTAATTGTCAAGTGAAATTTACTCAAATCATGATAAAACTTGACTAGATTTTGTTTTTTTTAAGTGTGAAGCTTTATTACATCTCAAAATCTGTGTGAAATCTGTTTACGTTTTACTCTTTAATTACATTTTCAAACTGGTGCTTTAATACTATTACTTAAGTAGATATTTTCATGTGGTACTTTTCCATTTACTTCAATATTTTGTAAGTGTAAGTGAATTGAAATGAACCTATAATCTTAATTTAAAACTGTTTTATCACCACTGGCGCAAAATAAATCTGAAAACTAAAAAGAGGTCAGGATCGAACTTCCAAAAAACGTAAATATCAACAGTGCAAAATGTTCCTAGAGATGCATGAGCCAAAACATTACACAAAAAGTGAATCTATGAGTCAGTAGTAGTAAAAAAAATACACTTGTTATGACATAGTTGAGTATTTAGCATCTTAAAATCTGCACTGGTTTAATATTTTTACTCCTGAGGCTGTCGGACTTTTGAAGAGTGAACACCGACTTCCTGCTTAGGCTGCCTCTTTATCTTGGAACTGCTGAATCTGCTGCTCTTAATGTACTTTTTAATAATGCTTATTTATTATTGCTCTTCTCTCTTTTAATCACTGGACTTCGAGGAACAAACTTCATTCTGTCTTTCTGTTCTTGAATGACAAATAAAGAACCTTGAATATTACTCCAGATGAAAAATCTGTGGTATAAAGACATGATATCGATCTTGAATGAGATTAAAAAGATTGATTTTATTATTGTTATTTTTTTAAATTGCTGATTTTTTTTTAAAGATATAAAAAAAACTAAATCTACACATTCTAAGAGTCAAAACATTGTGGGTCACATTAACCAAGGAACATCATCAACTACAATATTATGCATTAGATTAAAGTTATGATCAGATAAATTTCAAAAAAGGAACTGTTTTTTTTACCTTATTTATTACTATTAGGGATGTAACGATATCCAAATCTCTCGATACGATATTCTCATGATATCCATCTCACGGTATGATATTTATTGCGCGGTAAAAAGTAATAATAATACAGCATTGTGAGTATCCTACTTTTGTCTCGTCATCTAAAATCCAGCAAAAAATGTGTTTTTAAGTTGTTTCAGTATGTAGATTGGACTGAAACAGAGCAAAGGATCATGGTCTATGTAGTTCTCAAGCAAAGAGACATGAAATCGATCTCTAATGGGATTAAAAAGACAGATTTTTTATTTTATTTTATTTTTTAATTGCTGATTTTGCTGATATAAACAAATAAAATCTACACATTCTAAGAGTCTAAAACGTCAGAACGATATTATCACGATATTAAGCTCACAGTACGATATTTATTGCAATATTTTGTGGAGGCAAAACATAATAATAAGGATACAAATTATGCAACTTTTCTTTCGTCAATCAAAAATCCACCAAAACATGCGATTTTAAACACTTATTTCAGAATGTAGATTGGACGCAAACAGAGCAAAGGATCATGGTCTATGTAGTTCTGCACCAAAACAATGAATTAAAGCAAAGACACTTGAGTTCTGATATATTTTGATGCCCCACGATATGACTGTGAGACTTTTGACGATACGATATCACTATTTTTCAATTATCATTACATCCCTATTTATTATTATTTGTCGTCGTCATCCAAATATCGAAAAAAATTTGGATTTTAAAGTGCTTGTAACAGTTATTTCTGCATGTAGATTGGACTGAAACAGAGCAAAGGATCATGGTCTATGAAGTTCTGCACCAAAACAATACACTTAAGCGAAGAAACTTGAGTTCTGATATATTTTGATGCCCCGCGATATTACTGTGAGACTTTTGACGATACGATATCACGATATTTCGATTATTATATTTAAAAGTGCTTCATAACAGTTATTTCAGCGTGTAGATTGGACTGAAACAGAGCAAAGGATCATGGTCTATGTAGTTCTCAAGCAAAGACACTTTAGATTCGATATATTGTGATGTCGTACAATATTATTTTGAGACTTTTGACGATACAATATCACGTTTTTCCCTAATTATTATTATTTTTGCTTAGAACTTAAAATAAACTTTGCGGAAATTTCTTATAAGTAGTATCTATCTGTCACGGAATAGAAAGCATTCCCGTCGTGTTATTTACCATTCCACACGGACAACATCATGAATAAACCAGCTCCGTTTGCCCTACGCTCGTCCTGACCCCTCCCCTTTAAGAGTCAACGCCTCTGAGCGCGAGAAGGACAGCGGGGTCGCCGTCTTTTATCAAATTGGAACAAAAATATGAGTTCGTACCTCTTCGTTATCCCTCCATCTGAGTTTTTTTTTTTTTTTTTTTCAGAGGGGAAACCTGCGTCCAGCGGCCATCACTTCACCTGCTTATTCAGATGCAGGACACTGGCACGTAATGACTCTTCCAAGGTTTACTCTAACCTCTCAAAGCTCAGCCTGGGTTTTCCTTTCTCTCCTCGTTTTTCACTCTGTCATCTGTGCTCTCTCTCTCTCTTTCTCTTTCTCTCTCTCGCTCTCTCTCTCTACATTTTTTTATCTCATTTTGACATTCGCCATTTTTCACAAAACTCCTCCTCTCTCCCTCTCTCGCGCTCTTCACCCCGTCCCCTCACTTGATCGCTCTGGTGCATATGTGTGTGTGTGTGTATATATGTGTGTGTGCGTCCATTTGTGTGTGTGTATGTGTGTGTGTGTGTGTGTGTGTGTGTGTGTGTGTGTGAGATATGGCAGGTAGCAGGTCTCCCTCTCCTGCCTCCATCATCTGCTCACTGTCACACACTGCTGACTGTGGAGAAGAGGGGAAGTTCTGATATGGAGAAGGGATTGTGCAACCAGAATTCACTTTGGCTGCATCTGTGTGGCTCCTACACAACAAAATATTTACGTGAAAATAGAAAATACTACATCTACTTATTGCTCAGTACTTGAAAGACGGAACAATCGTTTGTCGTAGTTTTCTTTCTGTGAACACATCTGGAGTTTGTTGGTATTTTTCTGTACCACGACACGTTTTGAGATCTTGAGACGGTTGAATAAATCATTTCTTTTGAATATTTTGAGAAGTATAATCCTGCTTTAGAATTACAACAAATACTACATCTACTTATTGCTCAGTACTTCATAGACGGAACAATCATTTATCGTAGTTTTTTTCTCTGAACACGTCTGGAGTTTGTTGGTATTTTTTTGTACTATGACATGTTTTGAGATGTGTAGAGGGTTGAATAAATCATTTCTTTTGAATATTTTGGAAGTATAATCCTGCTTTAGAACTACAATAAATACTACATCTACTTATTGCTCAGTACTTCATAGATGGAGCAATCATTTATCGTGAGTTTTTTTTTATCTGTGAACACGTCTGGAGTTTGTTGGTATTTTTTCTGTGCTATGACACGTTTTGACATATGTAGAGGGTTGAATAAATCATTTCTTTTGAATATTTTGGGAGTATAATCCTGCTTTAGAACTACAATAAATACTACATCTACTTATTGTTCAGTACTTCATAGACGGAACAATCGTTTATGGAGGTTTTTTTCTCTGAACACGTCTGGAGTTTGTTGGTATTTTTCTGTACTATGACATGTTTTGGGATGTGTAGAGGGTTGAATAAATCATTTCTTTTGAATATTTTGGAAGTATAATCCTGCTTTAGAATTACAATAAATACTACATCTACTTATTGCTCAGTACTTCGTAGATGGAGCAATCATTTATCGTGGGTAGTTTTTTTTCTGTGAACACGTTTGGAGTTTGTTGGTATTTTTCTGCACTATGACACGTTTTGAGATCTTGAGAGGGTTGAATAAATCATTTCTTTTGAATATTTTGGAAAAACCATGCTTTAAAATTACAATAAATACTACATCCACTTATTGTTCAGTACTTGAAAGATGGAATAATCATTTATCGTAGTTTTTTTTCTGTGGACACGTCTGGAGTTTGTTGGTATTTTTCTGTACTATGACACGTTTTGAGATCTTGAGAGGGTTGAATAAATCATTTCTTTTGAATATTTTGAAAGTATAATCCTGCTTTAGAATTGTTATATTGCTGAGATTGTTCATCACACTTCGAAATTTGTTATCGTGACATGATTTTCTTCTAGCGTCTTGTTCTATCGTTCACACAAGCCGGATCATAAGGACATGACCTCATCTAGAACCAAAAATTACCTTTTTTTTCTATAATTCTGTGCCAAATCCACTGATCTAATCCACTGATTTAAGGAACAAAGCAGCTAAAAGATTCACACATGGATTTATTGGAATCATTTACCATTTATCGAGGGGAGTTTTGTGTGTGCATGTCTGGAGTTTTTTATAAGTTTTGAGATGTAGAGGCTTGAATAAATAATTTCTTTTGAATATTTTTGAAAGTATAATCCTGCTTTGGATTTGTTATGTTGGTGGCATCGTTTATCACACTTCAAAATTTCTTATCGTGACATGCCAACGTGAAAATTATTTCTTCTAAAATGCTCTTCTGTCGTTCACACAAGCCGGATACGGTCATAAGGACACGACCTTATCCAGAACTGAAAATGACTTTTTTTTTTTTTGATAATTCTGTGCCAAATCCACTGATCGACTAAAGGAAGAAAAAATAAAGCAGCTAACAGATTCACAACTGGATTTATTGGAATAATTTACCATTGTGGAAAGCTTTGAGTAAACGTCTGATCCGAAAAAGCCAAAGAAAAACTGTCACCAAATTTCAGTTCAATAGACAAAATTTTACTTTTTTTTCTACATTACAGACCACTTTTTGTGATTTGGTCATATTTTAGAAGGAGTTGTGCTCAAAAATTTCTAAGAAATGCTGTTCTGATGTATTTAAAGAATATGGCAATGCATAATTTGTCTCAGTTAAATACATAAAGATTTTCTGCTCAACCAAAGTTTCCAATCTCTGTAGTTCACTGACTCGCCCAGTGGTTATTTTTGGTTTTGGACACATCGCCAAAGTTCTTTTCTTTTCTTTATCACTTTCTGTAGCAGCCTGACATACTAAAGGTGTGTTATTATTGGTTTAAAACAGACATTGCAATGACACATCTCCAAAACTGCCCCACCGAACTCAACAGCTCAATAATTAGATCCCAAAATGGATTGATCCGCTCAGGTCTCTTAACACTACTTTTAATTAACTCTACTCCTGCTGTGTGTCTCTGAAAAGCAGAACCCTGGCTCGTTTCACGTGACATTGGCTGGGTCTGGACCTTGGAGGGTGCGCTGGCCCTTTAAGAAACTGTCCACTGGCAAAGGTGCACACAGCAGCTACATTTACGCACAATTACGCACGGAGACGCAAGTAACTCCACTTTATACTCATGCCCGGGTGAATAACTTTAACCAAGCCCCGCCTGAGTAAAATAGGTGAGAGGCATCCCCCCCCACACCCCCCCGGTGCCTCATCTCCGTATGCAAGCCAGCGCAGAACAGCTGTTGCCTAAAAAAAAAATAAAAAAAATCAGTTGAAGCGACGTTCGGTATCACGCTGTAACCGGTCTGCTCGCAATCACCATGCGTCTCTTATTCCGCTTGAGCGCAGATGAAACGCAGCCTGAGCCACACCACCACCACCAGCCGGTACCCAGCCCCTCCTCCTCCTCCTCCTCCTCCTCCTCGCCCTCTCTTCCATCCACAACACTCGCCCCTGCTCTCCACAAACCCCCCGTACCCGCTTCCCAACGTGCACCAGGCGGGCACCAGACACGGGACACACCGCTGAAAAAAAAACAAAAAAATCCCGTGGAAGTCTACACATCTGCTCAAAACGCTGTTGCTCGTCCCTCAAAACACATCCAGGGGCGAATCCAGAATCCACAACACACAGGCTCGAGCACAGACACAAAACGAGATCATTCGGAGTGAATTAACACAGCTTTCCCCAATTTCCACTCCTCTATCAGTGCGCCAATACTCTCTCCTTCTGTCTCCCCCTCTCCCTGCTTCTACCGGCCCAGGAATCGATCTCCACAGGATCGATAAGTTGGCATGAATATTCCCTGCCTGCCGTGAGTCTAGTTGGGGAGAGACGGAGGCTGAGGTTCAGGCGCAGGCAGCGGAGGAGAGGAGAAGGATGGAGGAGAGAAGGATGGGAGCTCGTGGCTGGAAATACCCCGGAAAAAAGGGACGTATTTCAGGCGAGAAAAAGCGTGTGGAGCGTGGAGCTTTGGCGCACGGTTTTGAAAAGGAGGGGAAAGAAATGTGGATGTCTAATTTTTTTCCTGGGGGGGACGCGTTTTTTGGTGTTTTAGGAGCGCCTCTAACCGGTACCGTGTGGGTGGGTGTGTGCCTTTCTCGGCTCCGAGGCTCCGAGCAAAGGCGTGCCCGAGATGGAGGAGGTTTGTAGGGGGGGAAAAGAGAGAGGAAACAGAATTCTTACCGGAGTTGGAGCGGAGAGCCAGGGGGGACTTGAGGCGCCAGGCGTTGAGGTCAGGGGCAGTTCTTTGAAACACGAACGGCACCGGCAGCGGAACAAACATGATCTTCGCCCGGCTTCTTGTTTTGATTTGGCGAATAACGTGGCAGGACGAGCTCGGTCCTCTGGTCAGTCGCGGCGGCGGTGAAGAAGAAGAAGAAGAAGGTGGTGGTGGTGATGTTTTCGGCGGTGGCCCGTGGTTCTTCTCTTGGTAGACAGCTTTGGAGATGTATTTGGTTTGGAGAGCTTAACATGAAGCCAGCTGCGCACGTTTATTTTACATGTGGACTTTTAGTTTTCTATTTGTGCATAGACTATATTCATACACGTACAGGTGCTGGTCCCTTCTCTTTCTGCCCACACGAACACACAGACGGACAGACGAGATGAGACTCCACGAGCTACAAGAACAAAGTTACAAATGCAAGCCTTTGGTAAACTATTTTTTTCTTTTCCTTGAGTAAACATAGAGGGCCTGGAGCTTTTTTCCCCCAACCCCGTTCGTTCTAAAGCTCCCAAGCGGCGTGAAAAGGCATGAACAGTCGCTGTAGTCTCCGGTAGCCCCGCACTAGCTTTGGTTTAAAGAGAGAGAACAGTGTCAAGGCGCGTTTAAAGTCTTATTTGGACTCTCTGTGGACTATTTGGTTTACTCTATTGTATTTGGTCTCTAGCTGCACGCACTCCCCGCTCCTCTTTTTGCATGAACGCTACAGAAAGACGTGTACCGTAGCCTACTGTACCACTGAGGAGCGCGTTGGCTTCATTTAAAGGCTCTGTTAAGGAATAAGCCCGGAGAATAAAATCAACTGTACCAAAAAGAAAAAAAAAAAAAAAAAAAAAAAAAAAAGTCGCTGAGATAAACGCACAACAACACAACAGCACAGCACAAGCACACCGCGCGCCCTGACGCTCCTCCTCCCCGGCGCTCGTGTCACAAGGCAGTAATTAAAACGCAATCAATCGATAAGACAAATAAATAAAGGAAGTGAATAGAACAATACAAGCGTCCTCCTTTTTTTTTTTGTTTTTTTTTGGCGTCGCGGCGGCGTTAGCGGTGCACTTGCCTATCTCCGTCCATCCGTCTGTGTGTCTTTTTTGTGTCTATCTGTTGTTTTTTTTTCTCCCCTGTTCTTTTCTTTCTGTTCCCCCGCGCGCGCGAGCTCTGTCTCTTTTAACGTGGGAACCCCAAACAGCGACTCGACCCGGCTCCCTCCAGGATTGTAGCGATCTGCCACTACGAGGCTGGCCGCAACATTGAAGCGAGAGAGAGCCGCTACTACTCACACATCACCGCCCGCCGCTGCCACCGCCCCCCCTCCACCTCTTCCTCCCTCCCTCCTCTTCCTCCCTCCCTCTTCTCTCCCTCCCTCTCCTCTCCTCCCTCCTCCTCCCCCCTCGTTTTCACTACCGCTGCAAAAGGTATCCTGTATTGATTTGCAGGATTCTCTCCCCCTTCCACCACCTCCAACACAACCACCTCAACCTCTCCCCACCTTCTTCTTCTTCTTTCTCTCTTTCTCTTCCTCTCTCTCTCTCTCTGTGTGTCTCTTAATAATAAGAAGCTATAATGATGCCAACGGTGATCAGCACGAGTGGGGGGGACGGGGAAGGGGAAGGGGAGAGGCGCCGCGTAAAAAAAAAAAAAAAAGAAGGATCCAAGGATACGTGTAAAGCGCGTAAAAGCAGCGTGAGGGGATGCGGCAATTACGTCGGCTCATCATCACCATCATCGTCGTCGAGGTGCTTTTAATGAGGCCTCCGGAGCGCGCGCGGGCATTAGTTTATTCATAAATAGGACAAGAGCGACCACTGCTGTTCTGGCCCATGATGGATACGTGCACTTGGAGGAAAATCACTAAAACAAACACGTAAAAAAAAACATATTCTTAGATTTTTAGAACGAAAATGGTGCGTAAACTTGTTCCGATTTACGCATAAAGCTGCCAATAATCATTAATGAGTTATACTAACACTTATTATAAAGAGTTTATTCCATTTAAAAGAGTTAATAGTTTGTTTAAGTTGTCATTTACCATGGCAACAGTCGCATTTTTTGTATTTTTTTACCATTTTGGACACATGGAGAGTTTGAGAATGGTTTTGACTTGTTTATTTATTTCTGAGTTGGCCCCATTTTTCAAAGGTGCTTCGTGGAACTTTTCTGGTGGATTGCTTGTTGCTATGGAGATGTCACAGCTCTGCCTTGAATGTTCCACAATAGGACATTAAACGAAACTTTACGTTTATTCAATTACAGGTGGTTTTATAGCGCTAAAAACGTCTAGAAAAACTTCAATCTGACTGTAAATGGGGTCAATTCTCCACAGATCTGACCCGTAACTCGGTCTGGTTTGGGTTCCATGACGATAGAAAGGTTTAATGCCATTAGTTTATTCATAAATAGGACAAGAGCGACCACTGCTGTTCTGGCCCATGATGGATACGTGCACTTGGAGGAAAATCACTAAAATAAACACGTAAAAAAAACATATTCTTAGATTTTTAGAACGAAAATGGTGCGTAAACTTGTTCCGGTTTACGCACAAAACTGTCAATAGTCATTCATGAAACTTTTTTCCATTTAAAAGACATAATAGTTTGTTTAAGTTGTCAATTACCATGGCAACAGTCGCATTTTTTGTATTTTTTTATCATTTTGGACGCATGGATAGAGTTTGAGAAAGGTTTTGATGTGTTTATTTATTTCTGAGTTGGCGCCAGTTTTTTTAAAGGAGCTTCGTAGAACTTTTTATTGGATTGTCCGTCACTTGCTTGTTGCTATGGAGATGTAAAAGCTCTGCCTTGAATGTTCCACAGTAGGGCATTAAGCAAAACTTTACGTTTATTCAATTACAGGTGGTTTTAAAAATATCAAGAAAATCTTCATTCTTACTATGAGCGGGATCGCCTCTCCACAAATCAGACCCGTAACTTGGTCTAGTTTGGGTTCCATGACGATAGAAAGGTTTAATGCCATTAGTTTATTCATAAATAGGACAAGAGCGACCACTGCTGTTCTGGCCCATGATGGATACGTGCACTTGGAGGAAAATCACTAAAATAAACACGTAAAAAAAACATATTCTTAGATTTTTAGAACGAAAATGGTGCGTAAACTTGTTCCGGTTTACGCACAAAACTGTCAGTAGTCATTCATGAAACTTTTTTCCATTTAAAAGACATAATAGTTTGTTTAAATTATCAATTACCATGGCAACAGGCTCATCATTTTTTAACATTTTGGACGCACAGATAGAGTTTTGAGAAAGGTTTTGACGTGTTTATTTATTTCTGAGTTGGCACCATTTTTTTTAAAGGCGCTTCGTGGAACTTTTTTATTGGATTGTCCGTCACTTGCTTGTTGCTATGGAGATGTCACAGCTCTGCCTTGAATGTTCCACAATAGGACATTAAACGAAACTTTACGTTTATTCAATTACAGGTGGTTTTATAGCGCAAAAATGTCTAGAAAAACTTCAATCTGACTGTAAATGGGGTCAATTCTCCACAGATCTGACCCGTAACTCAGTCTGGTTTGGGTTCCATGACGATAGAAAGGTTTAATGCCATTAGTTTATTCATAAATAGGACAAGAGCGACCACTGCTGTTCTGGCCCATGATGGATACGTGCACTTGGAGGAAAATCACTAAAATAAACACGTAAAAAAAAAACATATTCTTTAGATTTTTAGAATGAAAATGGTGCGTAAACTTGTTCCGGTTTACGCACAAAAAACTGTCAATAGTCATTCATGAAACTTTTTTCCATTTAAAAGACATAATAGTTTGTTTAAGTTGTCAATTACCATGGCAACAGTCGCATTTTTTGTATTTTTTTTTATCAATTTTGGACGCATGGATAGAGTTTGAGAAAGGTTTTGATGTGTTTATTTATTTCTGAGTTGGCGCCAGTTTTTTAAAGGCGCTTCGTAGAACTTTTTATTGGATTGTCCGTCACTTGCTTGTTGCTATGGAGATGTAAAAGCTCTGCCTTGAATGTTCCACAGTAGGGCATTAAGCAAAACTTTACGTTTATTCAATTACAGGTGGAAAAATATCAAGAAAATCTTCATTCTTACTATGAGCGGGATCGCCTCTTCACAAATCAGACCCGTAACTTGGTCTAGTTTGGGTTCCATGACGATAGAAAGGTTTAATGCCATTAGTTTATTCATAAATAGGACAAGAGCGACCACTGCTGTTCTGGCCCATGATGGATACGTGCACTTGGAGGAAAATCACTAAAATAAACACGTAAAAAAAACATATTCTTAGATTTTTAGAATGAAAATGGTGCGTAAACTTGTTCCGGTTTACGCACAAAACTGTCAATAGTCATTCATGAAACTTTTTTTCCATTTAAAAGACATAATAGTTTGTTTAAATTATCAATTACCATGGCAACAGTCATAATTTTTTAACATTTTGGACGCACAGATAGAGTTTCAGAAAGGTTTTGACGTGTTTATTTATTTCTGAGTTGGCACTAATGTTTTAAAAGCGCTTCGTGGAACTTTTTTATTGGATTGTCCGTCACTTGCTTGTTGCTATGGAGATGTCACAGCTCTGCCTTGAATGTTCCACAATAGGACATTAAACAAAACTTTACGTTTATTCAATTACAGGTGGTTTTATATGCAAAAATGTCTAGAAAAACTTCAATCTGACTGTAAATGGGGTCAATTCTCCACAGATCTGACCCGTAACTCGGTCTGGTTTGGGTCCATGACGATAGAAAGGTTTAATGCCATTAGTTTATTCATAATAGGACAAGAGCGACACCACTGCTGTTCTGGCCCATGATGGATACGTGCACTTGGAGGAAAATCACTAAAATAAAACACGTAAAAAAACATATTCTTAGATTTTAGAACAAAAATGGTGCTTAAACTTGTTCCGGTTTACACACAAAACTGTCAATAGTCATTCATGAAACTTTTTTTCCATTTAAAAGACATAATAGTTTGTTTAAGTTGTCAATTACCATGGCAACAGTCGCATTTTTTTGTATTTTTTTACCATTTTGGACGCATGGATAATTTTGAGAATGGTTTTGACGTGTTTATTTATTTCTGAGTGGGCGCCAGTTTTTTAAAGGTGCTTTGTGGAACTTTTCTGGTGGATTGCTTGTTGCTATGGAGATGTCACAGCTCTGCCTGGAATGTTCCACAGTAGGACATTAAGCGAAACTTTACGTTTATTCAATTACAGGTGGTTTTATAGCGCAAAAACGTCTAGAAAAACTTCATTCTGACTGTAAGCGGGGTCGTCTCTCCACAGATCTGACCCGTAACTCGGTCTAATTTGGTTTCCATGACGATAAAAAGGTTTAATGCTATTAGTTTATTTCATAAATAGGACAAGAGCGACCACTGCTGTTCTGGCCCATGATGGATACGTGCACTTGGAGGAAAATCACTAAAATAACACACGTAAACAAAAACAAAAACATATTCTTAGAAAATTATGCGCAAACTTGTTCCGATTATGGACAAAACTGTCAATAGTCATTCATGAGTTATATAAATACTTACGAAGACTTTTTTTTTTTTTAAAAGACATAATAGTTGGTTTAAGTTGTCAATTACCATAGCAACAGTCGTAATTTTTTTTGTATTTTTACTCATTTTGGACACGTGGATGGAGAGTTTGAGAATGGTTTTGACGTGTTTATTTTATTTCTGAGTTGGCCCCCATTTTTAAAGGTGCTTTCGTGGAACTTTTCTGGTGGATTGCTTGTTGCTATGGAGATGTCACAGCTCTGCAGAATGTTCCACAATAGGACATTAAGCAAAACTTTACATTTATTCAATTACAGGTGGTTTTATAGCGCAAAAACGTCAGATTCTCCACAGATCTGCCCCGTAACTCAGTCTGTCATGAGTTATATCAACATTTACGAAGACTTTTTTTTTTTTTTTCATGTAAAAGACATAATAGTTGGTTTAAGTTGTCAATTACCATGGCAACAGTCGTAATTTTTTAACATTCGCGACACATGGAGAGTTTGAGAATGGTTTTGACGTGTTTATTTATTTCTGAGTTGGCCCCATTTTTTAAAGGTGCTTCGTGGAACTTTTCTGGTGGATTTCTTGTTGCTATGGAGATGTCACAGCTCTGCAGAATGTTCCACAATAGGACATTAAGCAAAACTTTACGTTTATTCAATTACAGGTGGTTTTATAGCGTAAAAACATCAAGAAAAACATTCATTTTGACGGTGAGCGGGTCGCCTCTCCGCAAATCTGACCTGTAACTCCCGGTCCATAGATGACGGTTTAATGAAAAATTAGTTTATTCATAAATAAGACAAGAGCGACCACTGCTGTTCTGACCAATGATGGATACGTGCACTTGGAGGAAAATCACTAAAATAAACACGTAAAAAAACAAACAAACATATTTTTATTTATTTTTATATCGAAAAATGATGCCCAAACTTGTTCCGATTTACATATAAAACTGTCAGTGGTCATTCATGAAACTTTTTTTCCATTTAAAAGACATAATAGTTTGTTTAAGTTGTCAATTACCATGGCAACAGTCGTCATTTTTTGTATTTTTTATCATTTTGGACGCATGGATAGAGTTTAAGAAAGGTTTTGACGTGTTTATTTATTTCTGAGTTGGCACCATTTTTTTTTAAAGGCGCTTCGTGGAACTTTTTTGGTGGATTGTCCGTCACTTGCTTGTTTCTATGGAGATATCACAGCCCTGCCATGAATGTTCCACAGTAGGACATTAAGCAAAACTTTACATTTATTCAATTACAGGTGGTTTTATAGCGCAAAAACGTCAGATTCTCCAGAGATCTGCCCCGTAACTCCATCTGTCATGAGTTATATCAACATTTACGAAGACTTTTATTTTTTTTTTCATGTAAAAGACATAATAGTTGGTTTAAGTTGTCAATTACCATGGCAACAGTCGTAATTTTTTAACATTCGCGACGCATGGATAGAGTTTAAGAATGGTTTTGACGTGTTTATTTATTTCTGAGTTGGCCCCATTTTATAAAGGTGCTTCGTGGAACTTTTCAGGTTGATTGTCCGTCACTTGCTTGTTGCTATGGAGATGTCACAGCTCTGCCTCGAATGTTCCAGAGTAGGACATTAAGCAAAACTTTACGTTTATTCAATTACAGGTGGTTTTATAGCTCAAAAACATCTAGAAAAACTTCATTCTGACTGTAAACGGGGTCGTCCCTCCACAGATCTGACCCATAACTTGGTCTAGTTTGGGTTCCATGATGATAAAAACATTTAATGCCCCACTGTGAAACATTCCAGAGTAAGAAGAAGAGTAGAAAAGCGTCTGAAAAGTTACACAATGCACCTTTGAAGAGAACAACAACAAAAATCGGAGAATTACCATAAATACACGTTCCAGCCATTAGGAGCTTTGTCATTACCGGAGCGAACAAAAGAAACAGGAGGGAGATAAATCCTGTAAACCCTGCTCCTTTCACGTCCAACATTAAACTAAACAATTCTTTAATAATGATTCCCCACCCCGGCAAGTCACCAGTGAGTCACACGAACGTTTACAGATCCTCCTGAGCTTTATATCTCATTAACGTAAATGTTTTTCTTAGTCACAGTTCGTCAGTGTCTAATGTAGGACGATTATGTGTGTCTTCAAATAGAGTTTTAAATCTGAAACGCTATTTGAAACACTAAAAATAGATCAATAAGTAAAAAAATTAAAGGAGCACTGTGTGACTTTTCTCTTCGTCTCCATGGAGATGCTGTTGCTCTGTCCAGAACGCTCCACAGAAATGTAAAAAACTACTTTATCTTCACGGAGACAAAAGAAAAAAAGTGATACTGCCAAGCCAAGTTACACGTCAGATCTGTGGAGAGGCGATCCTGTTCGTGTTTTTTTTTTAAGCAAGAGAAACACTCGTGATGGAATAAATGCAACGGCAAAGTTAAGATGAGTTGAATTAAGAAAGTTTTATTGTGATTTGAGTCAATTTCACGAGTTGACGAAGTAAAATAATACAACTTTTTGTACTTAAAATATGAAAATACATCTTGCTGCACTTAAAATAAGAAAAACAACAACTTTTTGCACTTAAAAACAAAGAAAGAAACAAAACTGAGTGTTGCTTGAATTAAGAAAAACACACTTATTCACACACTTATTATCATTTACTTGTTGAATCGATTCAAAAAAAAAGTTTAAATGTTCTTAATTTAAGTAATTTTTACTTTTTGTTTGTTTGTTTTGTTTTGTTTTTTGTCTTTTGTTTTTTATTTTGTGGTGAAGATAGACAAGTTTAATGCCACTGTGGAACATTTCAGGTAAAGCAATAACTTCTCAAAAAATCTAATGACAGACACTCCACCAGAAAAGTTACACAATGCGTCTTTAAGTTTTGTACTTAGAGGTTGTGATAAGTGACAACCTTTTGAAAAATGTAGTATTACATTTGACGAATTTCTACATTACGTTAAAACAGAAAAAAAGGGGTCTGTTGTCGGGGGCCCCAGGGTCCTATTAATTTATATTACAGGGGGGCCCATGTGATGCTTCTTGCCCCGGGCCCCCAAATTTCTGTTGACGGGCCTGTGTATTAGTCATAAATTGTAAAAAGTCATTACACAAAGAGTCTTGTTCATCATAACTTTTTTGGGAACATTTCTGGTAAAGCAATAACGTCTCAAAAAAATCAGATGACAGAACCTCCACCAGAAAAGTTACACAATGCATCTTTAAGCATCTTTAATGTCTTTTGTACCTTGTGATAAGCGATAAGTTCACGAAAAATATCTCAGTGATATTTTAAAACTATTACATTTGACAAATTTTCACATTATGCTCAAACAAAATTTCAATTATAGCATTATTATTGGCAGGGCAATAGACTGGGGGGTTAAACGGGTTTATTGTCCAGGGCCCCAGGGTTTTAGGGGCCCCGAAATGGACCCCCTTCCTATTAATTTATAATAGAGGGGGGGACCATGTGAGTCTTCTTGCCCCGGGCCCCCAAATTTTTGTCGACGGACCTGATTAAAGTCATTACACAAAGAGCCTTGTTCACAATGATTAAAGTAAAATGTTCTTAATTTAAGTCATTTTAATTTACCTAGATGTAGTTTTTTTTTTTTTTTTTAGATAGATACGTTTAATGCCACTGCGGAACATTCAAGGTAAAGCAATGACGTCTCAAAAAATCAGATGACAGAACCTCCACCAGAAAAGTTACACAATACATATTTAAGTTTTGTACGTAGAGGTTGTGATAAGTGATAAGCTTATGAAAAATATCTGCATGAAATTTTTAAACTAATAAATTCAACAAATTTTCACATTTTACTGAAGCAAAAACAGTGGAGGGTAAAGGGGTCTGTTGTCTGGGGCCCCGGGGTTTTAGGGCCCCAGAATAGGACACACTTCCTATTAATTTATATTGGAGGGGGGGCCCATGTGACGCTTCTTGCCCCGGGCCCCCAAATTTCTTTCGACGGGCCTGAGTATTAGTCATAAATTGAAAAAGTCATTACACAAAGCCACTTGTCCATCATAACTTTTTTTTTTTTTTGGAAACATCTCAAAAAATCAGATGACAGACAATAAAAATAAAAATAAATAAAAGTTACACAATATGTCTTTAAGTTTTGTACATACAGAGGTTGTGATAAATGATAAGTTTATGAAAAATATCTGTATGATATCTTTAAACTAATAAATTCGACTAATTTCCACATTTTGCTGAAACAAAAACGGTGGGGGACAAAGTGGTCTGTTGTCCCGGGCCCCAGGGTTTTAGGGGCCTCAAAATGGACCCCCTTCCTATTAATTTATATTAGAGGGGGGCCCATGTGACGCTTTTTGCCCCAGGCCCCCAAATTTCTGTCGACGGGCCTGTTTATTAGTCATAAATTGTAAAAGTCATTCCACAAAGCGTCTTGTTCATCATATCTTTTTTTGGAGGTAAAATATTTCAGTAGTCACGCGCTGAAAACACACGTTCGTTGCCGTCTTGTTATCATTAAAACCAGAATTGTATTTTGATTTCTATTGATTTCTGAGTCTTTTATTTTGAAATGAATTGCGTGAGCCCTTGACCCGCACCCTTAACCTTAACCTCTGAGTTAAGTTGACGATCGCGGCTTTGAACCGGGACTCGGAGACACTCACAGCTCGAAACAATCCAAATCTGAACTATATTTGGTCCGATATGGAGAAAAAAGGATGAAAGTGAGTATTTGTGACAGATTATTTGCAGATTTTAGTTCAGCTGAGATGACAACAGATTCAAAAACTATAGATAATGAGGAGAGTATGTGGTGTGGGACGACATATATCAAGATAATGGTCACTGGGTACCTTTAAATAGCCAATAGAAATCAGATAACAAGCGTAATCAGATAACCCAATAATAATGTGATCTGATTTTGGTGTGTGTTTGCAAGCAAAAAACAAATCTGGTAACAGAGCAAACACTTACAACTTAAAATGTCTTGACAAGACTTAATAAGATTTAAAAGTGCTTAGAACTGTTATTTCTTCTTGTAGTCTGCACTGAAATGGAGCAAAGGATCATGGTCTATGTAGTTCACTCTGTTTTTTTTTTTGTTTTTTTTAGATCGAACTATTCATTTAAGCAAAGAGACCAGGACCAGACCAGGACTGAGGCTGGAACTGAGACCGGGACTGAGACCTGAACCAGCCCAAGATGGGGACTGGACCGGGACCAGAGACCAGGACTGCAGGACTGGACTGAGACCGGGAACTGAGACCAGACCAGACCAGGACTGAGGCTGGAACTGACCAGCCGAGGACCAGACCAGACTGAGAGCTGGAACTGAGACCGGGACAGAGAAGGACTGGAGGCTGGAAGACTGAGACGGGGACTGGAGACCAGGGAACCGGACTGAGACTGGACTGAGACCAGGACTGAGACCAGGGAGACTGGGACTGAGGACCAGGAGGACTGAGGACCGAGAGAATGAGACACAGCCCAATGAGACTGGACCAGACCAGGACACCAGGATGGGACCAGACCGGGAGACCAGACCAGGACTGAGGACTGAGAGGACGAGACTGAACTGACCAGGGAACCAGCCCAAGATGGGGACCGGGACCAGACCAGGACTGAGACCAGGACTGAGACCAGGAAGAGACCAGGACCAGACTGAGACCAGGACTGAGACCAGGGAATGAGACCAGGACCAGACCAGGACTGAGACCAGGACTGAGACCAGGACCAGACTAGGACTGAGGACTGGAGCAGCCCAGGAATGAGACTGGAACAGACCAGGGACTGAGGAATGGACGGAAGACCGGGGACCGGGACCAGACCAGGACTGAGACCAGGACTGAGACCAGGACCAGACCAGGACTGAGACCGAGACCAGACCAGGAATGAGACTGGGACCAGACCAGGACTAGACTAGGACTGAGACCGGGACCAGACCAGGACTAAGATCGGGACCAGACCAGAACCATACCAGGACTGAGATCGAGACCAGACCAGGACCAGACCAGGACTGAGACTGGAACTGAGAACAGGACTAAACCAGGACCAGACCAGGACCAGACTAGGACTGAGACCGAGATCAGACCGGGACAAGGCCAGGACTTAGACTTGGACCAGACCGGGACTGAGATGAGGACTGAGGACCAGATCAGACCAGTACTGAGACCATGACCAGACCAAGACCAGACCACGACAGAGACCTGGACCAGACCAAGACCAGATCAGGACTGAGACTGAGACCAGACCAGGACCAGACCATGACTGAGACAGGAACCAGACCGGGACCAGACCAGACCAGGATTGAGACTAGGACTGAGACTGGGACCAGAGCAGAACCAGACCAGGACTGAGATTCCGACCAGACCGGGAGACCAGGACTGAGACTGGGACTGAGACCAAGACCAGACCCGACCAGACCAGGACTGAGACCAGGACTGAGACTGGTTTAGTTCTGGTATAGACCTGGTCCAGTCTTGGTTTAGTCCTGGTTCAGTCTGGTTCAGTCCTGGTTCAGTCTTGGTTTAGTCCTGGTCCAGTCTTGGTTCAGTCCTGGTTCAGTCTTGGTTTAGTCCTGGTTCAGTCCTGGTTCAGTCCTGGTTCAGTCTTGGTTTAGTCCTGGTTCAGTCCTGGTTCAGTCCTGGTTCAGTCCTGGTTCAGTCCTTGGTTTAGTCCTGGTTCAGTCCTGGTTTAGTCCTGGTTCAGTCCTGGTTCAGTCCTTTCAGTCCTGGTTTAGTCCTGGTTCAGTCCTTGGTTCAGTCCTGGTTCAGTCTTGGTTTAGTCCTGGTTTCAGTCCTGGTTCAGTCCTGGTTCAGTCCTGGTTCAGTCCTGGTTCAGTCTGGTTTAGTCTGGTTCTGGTTCAGTCTGGTTCAGGGTTCAGTCCTGGTTCAGTCCTGGTTCAGTCCTGGTTCAGTCCTGGTTCAGTCCTGGTTCAGTCCTGGTTCAGTCTTGGTTCAGTCCTGGTTCAGTCCGGCATTAATTCACCTAAACGGGTAACGGTCATTATCAGTTTTTTTCCATTATTCATTTAAACACAAAATCAAAAACTGAAAAAAATCATAAAAAATCATTATCCGTTTTATAGTTGTTTTCTCATTTTCTTATTTTCATTTTTATTTTGAAAAACAAATCAACGAACGACACACAGACTGATCTCCACCGTGACACTTCCGCCCACGACCTCCATCCCGCCCCGGCTCTCCTTCTCCCCCTGCCCGCCTCCGGTGCTCCCGTCCCGGGCCTGGCTCCGCTCTCCTCTCCCCCCCCCCCCGTCTCCGCCCGCTCCTTTGCCACCGCGCCGCTGTCAATTACAAGTCCACATCAGTCAACGGGCCCCGCTTACACACCAGATTATTGTCGATATAGATTTTTAAATAGAAAAATCCATACCTTAAACATCCTAGTCAATACAGACAAATCAATAGGAATGAGCGAGCCCGGCGTATAGACTCTGAAGGCTGCGGCTATCCCGAAGGACTGCTCGCACCGTTTAAACGCCAGATATTACACTATCGGAGTCCGGACGCCGAGGAGAAATCAAATCGTGGGAAGTTTGAGATCGTCTCCAGTCAAAATCTGGAATCGGAAATGTGCTTAATTATGAAAAATGCGCGCGTCCCTGTAGGGGGCTTTATTGTCCTATAGTGTCTCTACGCTTCACGAATGACAGATGACACAGAAGAGGAGGGGCGCGAGGAGGAAGAGGAGCGAAGAGGAGCGAAGAGGGGGACAGCACTGCAAAAAAAGACTAAATAAAAAGGATCTATAGGACTTAAATGGCTTGGTTGTCTTGTTTGGAGTGGGTTTTGACCCGGTTGCTTAGTTTTATCTAATCTGTTTCAATATGTTTTCAAAATCTACATGAAATTGTTTCCTAACGAGGGGCACAGAGAGGAAGAGGAGTGAAAAGAGGGACAATACTGCAAAAAATAATAATCTATAGGTCTAAAAATGGCTTGTTTTGTCTTGTTTTGAGTGGGTTTAGATCTGGTTGCTTAGTTTTAATTATCTGTTTCAATATATATTTTCCAAATTCTACATAAAATTGTTTCCTAAATGAGGGGCGCAGAGAGGAAGAGGAGCAAAGAGGGGGACAGCACTGCAAAAAATAAGAATCTATAGGGCTTAAAATGGCTCGATTTGTCTTGTTTTGAGTGGGTTTTGACTTGGTTGCTTAGTTTTAGCTTATCTGTTTCAAAAATGTTTTCAAAATTCTACATAAATTGTTTCCTAACGAGGGGCACAGAGAGGAAGAAGAAAAAAGGGGACAATACTGCAAAAAATTTGAATTCGATAAGGACTTAAAATGGCTTTGATTTTTAGCTTATGTTTTAAATCTTTCATATATATTTCCAAATTTGACATAAAATTGTTTCCTAATGAGGGGCACAGAGAGGAAGAGGAGTGAAAAGAGGGACAATACTGCAAAAAATAATAATCTATAGGTCTAAAAATGGCTTGTTTTGTCTTGTTTTGAGTGGGTTTAGATCTGGTTGCTTAGTTTTATCTTATCTGTTTCAATATATATTTCCAAATTCTACATGAAATTGTTTCCTAATGAGGGGTGCAGGGAGGAAGAGGAGTGAAGAGGGGGACAGCACTGCAAAAAATAAGAATCTATAGGGCTTAAAATGGCTCGATTTGTCTTGTTTTGAGTGGGTTTAGACTTGGTTGCTTAGTTTTAGCTTATCTGTTTCAAAATGTTTTCAAATTCTACATAAACGAGGGGCGCAGAGAGGAAGAGGAGTAAAAGGGGGACAATACTGCAAAAAATAAGATTCTAAAAGGCTTAAAATGGCTCATTTGGTCTTGTTTTGAGTGGGTTTTTACCCTGTTTTAGTTTTAGATGATCTCTTTCAATATATATTTCCAATTTTACATAAAATTGTTTCTAATGAGGGGCACAGAGAGGAAGAGGAGTGAAAAAGAGGGACAATACTGCAAAAAAATAATAATCTATAGGTCTAAAAATGGCTTGTTTTGTCTTGTTTTGAGTGGGTTTAGATCTGGTTGCTTAGTTTTATCTTATCTGTTTCAATATATATTTCCAAATTCTACATAAAATTGTTTCCTAATGAGGGGTGCAGAGAGGAAGAGGAGTGAAGAGGGGGACAGCACTGCAAAAAAGACTAAAATAAAAAGGATCTATAGGACTTAAATGGCTTGTTTGTCTTGTTTTGGAGTGGGTTTTGACCCGGTTGCTTAGTTTTATCTAATCTGTTTCAATATGTTTTCAAAATTTACATGAAATTGTTTCCTAATGAGGGGCGCAGAGAGAAAGAAGAGGGGAACAGCGCTGCAAAAAATAAGAATCTATAGGGCTTAAAATGGCTCAATTTGTCTTGTTTTGAGTGGGTTTAGACTTGGTTGCTTAGTTTTAGCTTATCTGTTTCAAAATGTTTTCAAATTCTACATAAACGAGGGGCGCAGAGAGGAAGAGGAGTAAAAAGGGGGACAATACTGCAAAAAATAAGATTCTAAAAGGCTTAAAATGGCTCGATTTGTCTTGTTTTGAGTGGGTTTTTACCCTGTTTTAGTTTTAGATGATCTCTTTCAATATATATTTCCAAATTTTACATAAAATTGTTTTGTAATGAGGGGCGCAGAGAGGAAGAGGAGCAAAAAGGGGGACAGCACTGCGAAAAAATACAAAATAAAATGAATCTATAGGGCTTAAAGGGCTCAATTTGTCTTGTTTTGAGTGGATTTTGAATTGGTTGCTTAGTTGTATCTTATCTGTTTCAACATGTTTTCAAAATCTACATAAAATTGTTTCCTAACGAGGGGCACAGAGAGGAAAAGGAGCAAAAACGGGGACAATACTGCAAAAAATTTGAATCGATAGGACACAAAATGGCTTGATTTAGCTTATGTTTAAATATATGGTTTCAAATTTGACATAAAATTGTTTCCTAACGAGGGGCACAGAGAGGAAGAGGAGTGAAAAGAGGGACAATACTGCAAAAAATAATAATCTATAGGTCTAAAAATGGCTTGTTTTGTCTTGTTTTGAGTGGGTTTAGATCTGGTTGCTTAGTTTTATCTTATCTGTTTCAATATATATTTCCAAATTCTACATAAAATTGTTTCCTAATGAGGGGTGCAGAGAGGAAGAGGAGTGAAGAGGGGGACAGCACTGCAAAAAAAGACAAAATAAAAAGGATCTATAGGACTTAAATGGCTTGGTTGTCTTGTTTGGAGTGGGTTTTGACCCGGTTGCTTAGTTTTATCTAATCTGTTTCAATATGTTTTCAAAATTTACATGAAATTGTTTCCTAATGAGGGGCGCAGACAGAAAGAAGAGGGGAACAGCACTGCAAAAAGTAAGAATCTATAGGGCTTAAAATGGCTCGATTTGTCTTGTTTTGAGTGGGTTTAGACTTGGTTGCTTAGTTTTAGCTTATCTGTTTCAAAATGTTTTCAAATTCTACATAAACGAGGGGCGCAGAGAGGAAGAGGAGTAAAAAGGGGGACAATACTGCAAAAAATAAGATTCTAAAAGGCTTAAAATGGCTCGATTTGTCTTGTTTTGAGTGGGTTTTTACCCTGTTTTAGTTTTAGATGATCTCTTTCAATATATATTTCCAAATTTTACATAAAATTGTTTCCTAATGAGGGGCGCAGAGAGGAAGAGGAGCAAAAAGGGGGACAGCACTGCAAAAAAATACAAAATGAAAAGAATCTATAGGGCCAAAATGGCTCAATTTGTTTTGTTTTGAGTGGGTTTGCTTAGTTTTATGTTATCTGTTTCAATATGTTTTCAAAATTTGCATGAAATTGTTTCCTAATGAGGGGTGCAGAGAGGAAGAGGAGTGAAGAGGGGGACAGCACTGCAAAAAAAGACAAAATAAAAAGGATCTATAGGACTTAAATGGCTTGGTTGTCTTGTTTGGAGTGGGTTTTGACCCGGTTGCTTAGTTTTATCTAATCTGTTTCAATATGTTTTCAAAATTTGCATGAAATTGTTTCCTAACGAGGGGCACAGAGAGGAAGAGGAGTGAAAAGGTGGACAGCACTGCAAAAAATAAGAATCTATAATTGTTTAAATGGCTCATTTTGTCTTGTTTTGAGTGGGTTTTGACCCCGTTTTAGTTTTAGATGAACTTTTTCAATATACATTTCCAATTTTTACATGAAATTGTTTTGTAATGAGGGGCGCAGAGAGGAAGAGGAGTGAAGAGGAGGACAGCACTGCAAAAAATACAAAATAAAATGAATCTATAGGGCTTAAAGGGCTCAATTTGTCTTGTTTTGAGTGGATTTTGAATTGGTTGCTTAGTTGTATCTTATCTGTTTCAACATGTTTTCAAAATCTACATAAAATTGTTTCCTAACGAGGGGCACAGAGAGGAAAAGGAGCAAAAACGGGGACAATACTGCAAAAAATTTGAATCGATAGGACACAAAATGGCTTGATTTAGCTTATGTTTAAATATATGGTTTCAAATTTGACATAAAATTGTTTCCTAACGAGGGGCACAGAGAGGAAGAGGAGTGAAAAGAGGGACAATACTGCAAAAAATAATAATCTATAGGTCTAAAAATGGCTTGTTTTGTCTTGTTTTGAGTGGGTTTAGATCTGGTTGCTTAGTTTTATCTTATCTGTTTCAATATATATTTCCAAATTCTACATAAAATTGTTTTCCTAATGAGGGGTGCAGAGAGGAAGAGGAGTGAAGAGGGGGACAGCACTGCAAAAAAAAGACAAAATAAAAAGAAACTATAGGGCTTAAGAGGGCTCGAGTTGTCTTGTTTCAAGTGGGTTTGCTTAGTTTTAGCTTTTCTGTTTCAATCTGTTTTCAAATTCTATATAAAATTATTTCCTAAAGAGCTCAATCAGATACTAATCAATACTGAAACTAGACACTTATATGAGCTGATATTGATACTAAAAAAGTCACATTGACAGGACAGAAATGAAGCTTTTCTTAAAGGTTGTATGGAGGATTTTTTTTACTTGTTTCAAATTGTCAGTGAAAGTTTAAAGTACCATTACAGAGACGCAGCAGCCTTGTAATTATGATGACCAAAAAATAAATAAATGAAAATCCATCAACTGTGGATGTAGTGAGGCCAGATAAACATCAGCCAATAGAAAACAAGGCTACCTCATTTTCTATTGGCTGTTGGGTTGTTAATCAAACTCCCTACATTTCTAGCGTCACTGACTCGCCGGCGCGCTGGGATTAAGAGGTTTACGTTCGCCTCTCACGCACTGATGCCGTTTACTCGACCGATACAGCGGTTCTCGGGGTCTTTTTCGAAACTGTAGCTTCCTCTCAGTTTGCGCAAAGTTTGTTGTGACGGCAAGAATTCACGACCAGTTCATCGCGAATGAAAGTCCATTTTTGACGTCGCGGAAAGAAGAAGAGAAGGGGAAAAGGAGCAAAGCACAACATTTGAAAAAGGACAAACAGTCGCTGCATTTCTCTTTCCTTGGAAAATCTTCTATACAACCTTTAAATAACTTTAGAATGATCTTGAGCTGCATCAGGACAGGTATAATTAAAGTATAGCATATATCATTTACAATACATCTGCTTATAAATCCCCCATGTATATTATAATGTATAACTAATCCCCTCCTGTTCATACTGACATGTTTATTTGTATATATTCACTACAATCTACACTGTAATATACTGTATCTTGCATATATATAGTATTTTAGTTTTACATATTCATGAACATATACTTGTAAATACACCAGAATTATCCCGAAAGCTACTTTTATATCTGTAGTCTCTGGCAGGTCAGAGAGACAGAGACAACATAAAACAACTTCACACAACAGACACACTGTCAGTGACAATTCATACAACATAGATGGTAGAAACTTGCCAGGCTGGCGCCACCTAGTGCCTCCGCTCAATTTAATTTCTCTCCAGCGACTAGGTCAGGAATCGGAATAAACTAAACGATTCGCAAAAACCCCGGAACTGCGAGTTCAGGCACCAACCAATAAGAAGAACCATATATTCTGTGTTGGCAACGATTCCCGAGATCGAGGATTTAAAGCCGGAACAAAGAGAATGTTTGGTGAATTTCATCAAGGGGAAAGACGTTATTGTCCTTCTTCCTACAGGATTTGGGAAAAGTTTGACCTCACGACCAAACAGCAGCGATAGGTTAAATTACAAAAGTACCCGCCTACCGTCGAGCGAACGAATTCTAACACTGCAAGGTCAGACGATTTCTACGAAGTGAAACCGGCCGATGAATCAAGCTACAGAAACACCCGAGTATTCACCAAAAAACTGTAATGTTGGTTGTCTCTCCGTAGATCTTACTTGTAACTTGGTCTGGCGGTATCAGCTGTGTAATTGTCTCCATAGCGATAGAAAGACTAATGCCATGCTGTGACACACTCCACTCAAAAATATACTAAAAATGTCTTTCAGTATTGATATGAATCAGATTTTGACTGAATTTCACACAAAAATAGTTACATTTCCATTTCCAAAATCTGAACTCAGCCCCAAACCACATGCCTTTTCTACTTACTTACACTTACTTATTGGTGGTAAATCTCTCCACAATCATTGACAAATCGAAACTACTGAATCTGGATTGAGTTAAAATTTGTCTGCCCAGGCATATCGGTGAAACCCAAAAGAGGAAAGCTTGAAGAAAACAAACATCCCGCTAGTTATTGGTTACTGTATTTTCCGGGCTATTAGACACTCTAGATTATAAGGCACACTGTCATTAAATGGTTTATTTTTCTTTTTTCACAAATAAACCGCACTGGACTTTAAACGAAACACAACAGTTGGATGGGTCAGTTGGACTTTGTTTGTGGCGTTCACAGTGACTCTGGGCTTTGTTCAGTTGTGGCGTGTAGGGAGGGTGCTGTCTGGGACCACTGGATTGTCGGCGTGTTCGCAGTGACTCAGTTGTTCAGTTGTGTCTAGAAGTGGCACATTACACTCGCTTTTTCGGTTCGTTCCTCCGTTCCGTTCCTCGTCGGCGTGGAGTGATGTGTCTGTGTGTGTTCGTGTGGTGCGGCTTTGTAGTTTACTGAAGTCGTGCTGGGACACATGAGTGGATTCGTGTATGGGGCGCTCTAGATTGGGATTGTGGGGCGCGCAGTCGTTTTTTGATGGGGTTGGAGGCTTAAGAGTGTGACTAATACCCCAGAAAATACGGTAAATTAAAAAAAAAAAGTCCCCGCCTACTGTCGAGCAAACAAATCCTAACACTGAGAGGTCAGACGGTTTCCACGAAGTGAAACCGTCTCATGAATCAGGTTAGTTAGAAATAGAAACAGCACAATAAAACACAGTCACGACATACTG
This sequence comes from Boleophthalmus pectinirostris, assembly GCF_026225935.1. Taxonomy (NCBI): domain Eukaryota; kingdom Metazoa; phylum Chordata; class Actinopteri; order Gobiiformes; family Gobiidae; genus Boleophthalmus; species Boleophthalmus pectinirostris. The sequence goes on along the minus strand of NW_026571447.1, from coordinate 33,129,217 downwards.
TACAACACTGACATTTACAAAGAAGAATGACACAGATTTGATTCCTCTTAAGCCTTCGTTTCAGATTTTACTGCACATTCTGTATATATATATATATATATATATATATATATATATATATATATATATATATATATATGCACTTTTGATTAGACACTAAACCACATTTCATCACCTTGTATTTAATGACAATAAAGCTGAATTTAATCTGATCTAATAAGAGCACAAAGACTCGTACGTCCATGGATCACCGAGAGATTACACCAAAATAAGAACACATTGTAATATAAAAGCGTTAAATCATAGGACTGATTTAACGCTGAAAATCACATTGCGTTGAGCGTTTCGTATCAGAATCAGCACTGAGAATCTAACACAGACATTCATTTCGAGCGAACGAATCCTAACGCTGAGAGGTCAGACGGTTTCCACGAAGTGAAACCGTCCGATGGATCAGGTTAGATAGAAACAGCACGATAAGACACAATCACAACATACTGTACAACACTGACATTTATGAAGAAGAATGACACAGATTTGGTTTCTTTTAAGCCATTACGTTCTGTATAAATATATCACACTTTTGATTAAACACTAAACCACATTTCGTGAGCTTGTATTTAATGACAATAAAGCTGAATTTAATCAGATCTAGTATGAGCACAAAGACTCGTACGTCCATGGATCAGTGAGAGATTACACCAAAATAAGACCACGTTGTAATATATAAGAAAGTTGTTCAATTTAATGCTGAAAATCACATTGCATTGAGCGTTTCGTATCAGAATCAGCACTGAGAATCTAACACGGACATTCTGTCGAGCGAACGAATCCTAACGCTGAGAGGTCAGACGGTTTCCACGAAGTGAAACCGTCTCATGAATCAAGTTAGTTAGAAACAACACAATAAGACACAATCACGACATACAACACTGACATTTACAATGAAGAATGACACAAATTTGGTTTCGTTTCGGATTTTACTGCACGTTCTGTATTGGACACTGAACCACATTTCGTCACCTTGTATTTAATGACAATAAAGCTGAATTTAATGTGAACTAATAAGAGCACAAAGACTCGTACGTCCATGGATCACACCAAAATAAGACCACATTGTAATAAAAAAGAAAGTCCTACAATTTAACGCCGAAAATCACATTGCATTGAGCGTTTCTTGTCAGAATCAGCACTGAGAATCTAACACAGACATTCAGAAGTGGGTCTAGATTCCGCTTGTATTTCGCGAAACGAAGAGCAGCAAAAAGAGGGGTTAGAGTTTGAGCAGCAGCAGCAGCGGCAGCGACGAGTTGTCCCTCACAGGCCCCCTTCTCTCCGCAGAGGGACCCCCGCGCGCCCCCTCCGCACCCCCCGCCCGCTCCCCTCCTCCTGCCCACCGCACTCCTTCCAGACAAAAGCAATTATTTCTTGTAGAATGTAGTGTGGTTGTGCGCGTCTGTGGAAGAAGCGAAGGAGCGATGGAGAGAGGGAGGGAGGGAGGAGAGGAGGAGAGATTGAAGGAGAGGAAAATAAGATGGTGTTTGTGGGTGATGCTAGCACCTATAAGGCACCCACCCCACTTGTGTCCTACCCCCGCCTCCCCTCCACTCCTCCACGCTCCCTCCATCCATCCCTCCCTCTACACGTGCACTTTTTTTGGGGGTCCCAATTTTTTGTCTTCCTTTTTTTTTTCCCCTTTTTCTGACACGACCGCAAAGACAACTAAACACTCTATTTGCGCGTATGACACTTTGATTTTACAACCTCCAGTCTGGAAAAGTTGGAGCGAAAAGGGCAAAGATAAAAAAGAAAAAAAAAAAATGACATAAATAGCAAATCTGGTTGTGCCAAATTTAGAATATTAAGTTTTCATCAAAATATATGAAAGGTCACGAAGAAGTCAGTGATGATTTCTACGAATTTTGAGTTCTGATGATCTAAAAATAAGATAGAACACTTACTAAGAATTTTGCTGTTTAAGAATCGAAACTGAAACTTCTCGACTTTATGGGAAGTGTGAAGTTACGTTTCAATTTTGTTCATCTCAAGTTTTCTTTTACCGTTTTTGGGGGTTGTACGTGACTAAAAAAATACTTGTAATGTCTACAAATTAAAAGAATATACAAGAATAGAAAAGAATTTGTTCTAATAAATCTCACAGTTTGCAAGTAAGATGGTGTGCGGGATTTTTCTCTAAGGTCTACAAAATAAAAAATAAAAACCTCTTATGATTTTGGGTTCACATTGTCTTAAAGCGAAATTGTGTTGCATTGAAAATTATCAATGTAAATAAAAAATAAATAAATAGGAGACTGAAAAAGGCAGCCAGCCATATCAGTCTGTAAATATTCATCTGTATTTTTAGAGAAAATTAGTCACACTGGTAAAAATTATCTTTATGTAAGTCCCTCGTGTTTACAGAATTTAAAAAGCAAAGCAAAAATTCAGTACTACATAGAAAAATATAAAAATAACTAACTATATCAGGTACATTGTTTGATATTGACATTGTTTGAAATAAATACATAAATAAATATATAAAAATGACTGTTCTTTTCTCTTACATGTAGAAGAAATATGAAGTAATCAAAAATCAAAGCAGCATCAAAATCACAAATCAGAAATCAGCACAAAATTGACCTACGCATTTCAAATCTTCAGTCCACTTGAGATTTTGACTCCATAGACCTAAAAAAAAGTTCTAACAGATATGAGTTCAAATCACTAGAATAATTTAAAATATGTTACTAAAACTAGTTTTAGTTGTTTTACTTAAAAGATTATAGATTTTCTTTTAATTTTTCACTTTGAGGCTTGTCTATTTTCAGTAATTCCAGTGAAAATATCTAACAACAGGCTAAGACGTTTACAAAAAAACTAAATTAACTCATTAGGTTTGCATTTCTCACACAAAAATAGAAAATAAATCAATTTAAACCAAATATAAATACACAAACAAATCTACTATGACTCAAAATACCTATAAGATAATTGTATAGAAGTCTGCAATATATTGAAATAAATCTCTATAATGTGAATATTTCTTTTTTAAATATTGCTGTTATTGTTTATAATAATATCCCTAAAAACATAAATAAATGCAAATAGAGCATTATAATTGTTATAATTGTTCCATTATATGTTCAAAGATGTATGTTTTTGAGTAAATTATACAGCACTTTCACAATTATCTAATATTTAAACCTCAACTTTAATGCAATTAAAGGCATTTTCCCACATTTCCTTTTGATTATTGTTATTGTGATACTAACGTTAGTAAAGCATGCACAGAAACTTAACTCATAATGAACAAATGGTTAATTAAGAGTGATTCCGGCTTCGTAAATACTTAATTACAGGTTAGAGTTGGGAGTTTGGGTTAATTAAATAAGCCTGAATCATTCTTAAAACACAAACTTTTGTTCATTATACATTAAGTCTTTAATCGTGCTGTATTAAAGGTGCACTATGTAACTTTTTACCTGCTTGTTTCCATGGAGATGTCATTGCTCTGCTTGGAATGTTCCACAGTTTGACTATAAACAGCTTTATTTTACATTTAGTCAATTACAGGTGGATTTATAGCTCAAAATTGTCTAAAAACATGTATTCTGACTGTGAGCAGCGTCGCCTCTCCGCAGATCTGATTTCTAACTTGGTCCAGTAATTATAAAGAATTACAATCAAACTCAAACTGATGTATTTTTGTAGCATTATGACAAACCCTGGCTTCTTCTGCACTGTCCCGGGTGGCAGCAGTGACCTCCACACACCCCCCTCTAGTGTCTGAGTTTGACCGGTGCCTGTGGGGCCCCTGCAGCCAGCCCGGGCCGCTCCCAGGAGGGACCCCGCGCTGAGGCACTGCTCCCCCGGGGGGCGCTGCAGCCAATAACCCCTGGTGCCAAACTGCGCACAGGGGCCACACAGTCCTGATCGTCCAGCTCCAGCCCCGATCAGAGCCAAAGCCGCTGCAGATAAATGAGGCGCACGCTGCTGTGGATGTATGAGCTCGTCCTGTGCTGTTTTGTATCAACCTCTGCGGAGTGAAAAATGCTCTTTCAAAATAATGCCGCTCTTTACTGCTGTTTTATACTGAGGATAATGGGTGTAATATTGCGTATGGCAGACAGGAAAATTCAGGATTAGAAATGATTACTGCAACTTCAACATTCAAAAATCCATAGAATATGAAGTCAATGTGAAATTGTGGTGTTGTGTGGTTTGATCATTTTGGAAATCCTACTTGCAGTCCACAACAGACTATCCTTCTTTTCTCTTTTTATTTTCTTTTTTTTTTTTTTAAATATGTGTGACGAAGTTAGTACTAAGATTAAAATTGTCACTACAAAATAATAAATAGTAGTGAATCGTCGACCTGGTATGACTTTTTGTTTTTGTTTTGTCAAGAAATGGTGAGATATTAAGTTCAAATTCAGAGTCTAATGTAATGGCAATGAGATAAAAAAATGTACACAACATTTGTTGTTACTTTGACAGAATAAAACTTTTATCAACAACTGTTTGTTTTGTTTGTCGTTTAAAGAAAATGAAAGCTCTTATGTCCATCTGCTAAAAACACATACATATTTACTACGTGGGAGTTCATGCAGACCAGGTTAGGTTCTGTTCTAATCCTGATCTAGTCCAGGATTAGTTGTTACATTATAGTCCCAGTTTAGTCTCAATTTTGGGATGCACTGTTCCAGTACTGCTGGTATTGATATCGGTGCCGATACTGAAAAATGTGATGGACCAGATATCGACTTCTTAATATGTGTCCAGCAGATATCCTCATTAGATTTAGACATTTAAAGTAATAAAATAATTTATGGTCATAGTTGGTCCAGACTAGCGTTTGAAATTCTGTCTACAAAGCCGTTCTGTTGTTACTTGAGAGATAAATAATCACATTTGGATCAGTTTTGTCTTATTTTATTTTTGTTTTGAGAAAATAAATGCTGTTTTCAGCCTCTGTACTTGTATCAGTTGATACTGGGAATCGGCAGATACTTAAACGAATCAGTTTCGCTACTGAAAAAGTTGGAGACTGAACACATGCATAGATTTGGTGAGGTTCTAGTTCAGATTTAGTCCTGTTCTAGGCCAGGTTTAGTCCCAGTTTATTCCCAGTTTTGGTGTGTATGTGCAATCCATAGACTGGGTTAGGTCCAGTTCTTGTCCTGATCAAGACCTGGTTTAGTCCCAGTTTGGTCCCAATTCTGACATGGTCTGTGCACAAGTGTGAACACATTTATAGACTTGGTTAAGTCCTGTTCTAGTCCTGGTTTAGTCCCAGTTTAGTCCGAGTTTTGGTGTGTTTGTGCAATCCATAGACTGGGTTAGGTCCAGTTCTTGTCCTGATCAAATCCAGCTATAGTCCAAGTTTAGAGTAAATTTTGACGTGTTCTATGCACAAGTGTTAACACATTTATAGACTAGGTTAGATCCTGTTCTAGTCCAGGATTAGTCCCAGTTTAGTCCCAGTTTTGGTGTGTATGTGCAATCCATAGACTGGGTTAAGTCCTGTTCAAGTCCTGATCAAGACCTGGTTTAGTCCCAATTTGGTCCCAATTTTGACATGGTCTATGCATAAATGTGAACATATCTATAGACTGGGTTATGTCCTGTTCTAGTCCTTGTTTAGTCCTGATTTAGTTCAGGTTTAGTCCCAGTTTGGTCCTAATTTTGACGTGGTCTACGAACAAGCGTGAACACATCCATAGACTACATTAGGTCCTGTTCTAGTCCTGGTTTAGTCTTGATCAAGACCTGGTTTAGTCTCAGTTTAGTCCCAGTTTTGACGTGGTCTGTGCACAAGTGTGAATACATCTATAGACTAGGTTAGGTCCTGATTTAGTCCTGGTTTAGAATCAGTTTAGTCCCAGTTCTGCAGCAGCGACACACGATTTACAATGTGGACAGCAGCACCAGCTCTTGCCTAAAACCGTCAGATCACTCACCGCCTCGACACTACAACAGCGATTCAAATGTATTCATAGACACCAATTTTCTCGATCTCTCGCCGATGTGTTTCCATGTCACAGTGCGGGTCAGAGCCAGGCATGAAATATTTAACCAATCAGATCGGCGCGTCTCCTCAGGCTGCACATTAGTCATATCACTGCATTAGCCCTGCTCTTATTGCACGCCTCGTAATTGCTTGTTATTCATTCAGTGATGGATACGACTGTGAAAAACATACAAGAGCACATTCAGATATTAAAGCGAGAGATTTTTACCGTGAGCGATGTTTGTGGATGTGGTCGTACGGACAGACAGCGGCGCTCGGAGGTCACGATTTGGAGTAAAAAGTCAGATGGAGTTATTTTCAGTCACATATAATCGTCACAAACAGACTTGGAGTTGTGTTGTGTTTCATTTTCACACGTTTAACTCACAAATTCTGCAGATTTTAGGCTGAGTTTTTCCTCTTTTCTGTGATGTTACGTGGTAATACAGGAAGTGCTCCAACACCATACACCTTCACTGGAATCATTTGGATGATTTCAGCCCTGGAAATGGCAATCTTCACTGAACTAAAGGTAAAAGGCAACTTGAAAATGACCTCTTCATGACTTCACAAAGCTGAACAGAGCATTTTGAGCTTTTGAGTTATAACGAAAGGTTACGCAGACATGTGTAAATGAAAGAAAACACGACTCCATGTTCTTGTTCTTGTTCTTGTTCTTGTTCTTATTCTTATTCGTTCTTGTTCTTGTTCTTGTTCTTGTTCTTGTTCTTGTTCTTGTTCTTGTTCTTGTTCATGTTCTTGTTCTTGTTCTTACGGAAGCCGGGAGGGCTCATAACAAACGCAAACGCCACAACAAATACAAACGCGACAACTCAACAAAAAGCCACAACACACCAAAAAAAGCCACAACGGAAGTGACCGCGGGACTCAGTTTTAATGCAGACACCGCAACAAATACAAATGCCTCAACACAAACGCAAATGCCACAACAAACCAAAAAGCCACAAAGGAAGTGACTGCGGGACTCTATTTTCCGACGAACCGATCAACGGTCAGACAGTATGGACATCGATCCTGGCAACAAAACAATACATTCCTTTTTATGTATGTTTCCAACTTCGTTCACTTCTCCGTTCCTTTACTTTTCACATTCGTGTTTTTCTTCAACTTTTCCCATTCACTTCCCACTTGCTCTTGTAACGCTTTGCTTGGTTCGTCGGAAAATCGAGTCCCGCGCTCTCTTCTGTTGTGGCTTTTTGGTTTGTTGTGGCGTTTGCATTTGTGTTGTGGCGTTAGTATTTATTGCGCCGTTTGCATAAAAGTAGAGTCCCGCAGTCACTTCCGTTGTGTTTTTTTTTTGTTTTGTATTTGCATTTGTATTTGTTGCGGTGTTTGTGTTTGTTATGAGCCCTCCCGGCTTCCGTAGGAGGGTATGTCTGTCTTTTAAAAAACATAAATGTTTGTTGTTTTGCAATGTCACTGTCACTGTCTGTTTTAAAAATGGAGCATGAGTCAGGAGTAAAGATGAACTGAACTGAAACTGAACTGAATAGATGCTAAAATTGAAGTTGAGGAAATTTGAACCCCGAAATGATAAGAATGACCCAGAATGACTAAGAAGCACTTTAGGATGACCACGTGATGACATCAGAAGGTGACACAGACTAAACATGGTGGAATACTCATGCACCAATGGAATAAAAACAATCCCAGGTCTGAGAACACAGATGATTAAAAAAGTAAAAATGTTTAACAGAATACATACGTAAGTGAAGAGTGACAGTGAAGGCAAACTATTTCCGTTTACAAAAAAAAAAAAAAAGGACAATTTGACGTATTTGATGAAAACTAATCCGTGTATCATTCGTTCATTTGTTTTTCAATACAAAACCAAAAGTTAGAAAACAAAACAAAAAAAAAACAACTGTTTTCCTCATGATTTGTCTCCAAAACCAAAATGAAAAAAAAAACAGATAACGATTCGTTTTTTCATTTTTCGATTTTGTGTTTAAATGAAAAATGGAAAAAACTGATAATGGACATTTCCTGTTTACGTCACTTAAACTGCAATGCCAGACTAAACCAGGACTGAATCAGGACTAAACCATTTTCAGTCCTGGTCTGGTCCCAGTCTCAGTCCTGTTCTTAGTCCTAGTCTGGTCCCAGTCTGGTCCCGGTTTCAATCACGATTTGGTCCTGGTCTGGTCCCGGCCTCAGTCCTGTTCTTAGTCCTGTCTGGTCCCAGTCTGGTCCCGGTTTCAATCACGATTTGGTCCTGGTCTGGTCCCGGCCTCAGTCCTTGTCTGGTCCCGGTCTGGTCCCGGTTTCAGTCACGGTCTGGTCCTGGTCTGGTCCCAGCCTCAGTTTTGGTCTGGTCCCGGCCTCAGTCCTGGTCTGGTCCCGGGCTGGTCCTGATCTCAGTCCTGGTCTGGTCCTAGTCTTGTTCTCAGTCTCAATCCTGGTCTCAGTCCTGGTCTGATCCCGGTCTCAGGATCCTGGTCTCAGTCCTGGTTTAGTCCTGGTCCTGTTCTCGGTCTCAATCCTGGTCTCAGTTCTGGTCGGATCCTGGTCCCGATCTAAGTCCTGGTCTCAGTCCTGACCTGGTTCAGTCCTGGTTCGGTCCTGGTTGGGTCAAGTTTTTTCCATTATTCATTTAAACACAAACACACCCACACAAAATGAATCATTATCTGTTTTTTTTTGGGTTTTTTTTTTGGTTTTGGGGAAAAATAATGAAGAATTTATTTATTTATTTATTTTATTCTTTTTTTTATTTTATTGAAAAACAAATGAACGAATGATACACGAATTAAAACTGCACAATTTGAACTTAAAGGTGCATTGTGTAACTTTTCTGGTGATGGAGATGTTTCACAGTGTGGCGTTAAACCTTTCTACGTTCATGGAAAACAAACCAGACCAAGTTACAGGTCAGATCTGTGGAGAGGCGACCCCGCTCAGTCAGAATCTTTGTTTTTCTAGGTGTTTTTGAGCTATAAAACCACCTGTAATTGAAAAAAAAAGGAAAAGGTAAAGACCATTCCAACATCTCCATAGACTATTTCATTTAAAAACACTGTAAATCAAAAGAGGACACACACTCTTTTTCTTATAGATTTTCGACTCGCTGACAACATCCCGATACCCGACACGTTTATCCTCGTTAATTCTCCGTTCGTCTTTGACCCGCTCGTCTTCAGCTGATCAGATCCTGGTTAAACACGGCGTCTTGTTCACAAACCATCTGCTTAAATGAAATCCTCACTCATCAATAACGCCGTCCGGGGCCGATCGATGCCGCCCGGGCCCCGGCACAGACCCGAGCGAGGGCCTGTTACGCCGGACCAGACCGGACCAGACCGGACTAGACCAGGCCAGGGGTTTTGTGTTTGTGTGAGGGAAAAAGAGACACGAGGAGAGACGATATTCACACACGGACATGGATTTGTCAGGATAATACGGATGTGACGCGCGGGTTTGTGAGTGTGGATTGACGGCAGTGAGGAGGGAGAAGGAGAGGAGGAAGAGAAAAGAAGGGGGAGAGAGAGAGAGAGAGAGAGCAAGGTGAATGAGTTGTGTTTGGAGACAGAGAGAAAAGGGGATGAGAGAGAGAAAAGGAAAACGGGAGGGAGAAAGAAAAACAGAAAAAAGAGAGAGGGTG